>NC_060139.1:281441383-281744413 GCF_021461385.2 Schistocerca piceifrons | reverse complement strand
ATGTCATTCTCAACGGAGAGAACTCTTCCGAAGTAAGAGTGATTTCAGGTGTGCCGCAGGGGAGTGTCGTAGGACCGTTGCTATTCACAATATATATAAATGACCATGTGGATAACATCGGAAGCTTACTGAGGCTTTTTGCGGATGATGCTGTAGTATATCGAGAGGTTGTAACAATGGAAAATTGTACTGAAATGCAGGAGGATCTGCAACGAATTGACGCCTGGTGCAGGGAATGGCAATTGAATCTCAATGTAGACAAGTGTAATGTGCTGCGAATACACAGAAAGAGAGATCCTTCATCATTTAGCTACAATATAGCAGGTCAACAACTGGAAGCAGTTAATTCCATAAATTATCTGGGAGTAGGCGTTAGGAGTGATTTAAAATGGAATGACTATATAAAATTAATCGTCGGTAAAGCAGATGCCAGACTGAGATTCATTGAAAAAACCCCAAGGAAATGCAGTCCGAAAACAAAGGAAGTAGGTTACACTTGTTCCCCCACTGCTTGAATAATGCTCACCGTTGTGGGATCCGTATCAGATAAGGTTGATAGAAGAGATGGAGAAGATCCAACGGAGAGCAGCGCGTTTCGTTACAGGATCATTTAGTAATCGCGAAATAGTTTCGGAGATGATAGATAAACTCCAGTGGAAGACTCTGCGAGAGAGTCGCTCAGTAGCTCGGTACGGGCTTTCGTTGAAGTTTCGAGAACATACCTTCACCGAGTAATCAAGAAATGTTCAAATGTGTGTGAAATCTTATGGGACTTAAGTGCTAAGGTCATCAGTCCCTAAGCTTACACACTACATAACGTAAATTATCCTAAGGACAAACACACACACCCATGCCCGAGGTTGGACTCGAACCTCCGCCGGGACCAGCTGCACAGTCCATAACTGCAGCGCCGCAGACCGCTCGGCTAATCCCACGCGGCCCAAGGAGTCAAGCAGTGTATTGCTCTCTCCTACGTATATCTCGTGAAGAGACCATGAGGATAAAATCTGAGAGATTAGAGCCCACACAGAGGCATACCAACAATCTTTCTTTCCACAAACAATACGAGACTGGAATAGAAGGGAGAACCGATAGAGGTACTCAAGGTACCCTCCACTACACACCACCACGTGGCTTGCGGAGTATGGATGTAGATGTAGATGTGATACCTTGGTTGCCAGCCTAAGCTAAACGCGGAACCGTGTTGAATATACTGTACCTTCGAGACCTCACACTTTCCAACTCTTTACCTCCTATTTCTTTCCGTATAAAGGGAAGTAGTAGTCACAAGAAGTTATTCGTGGATATATCGTAACTGGTGATGCCTGTAATCTTACTAAATGTTTGGTGGTTGAATAGTTCAAATGGCTCTGAGCACTATGGGACTTAACATCTGTGGTCATCAGTCCCATATAACTTAGAACTACTTAAACCTAACTAACCTAAGGACATCACACACATCCATGGCCGAGGCAGGATTCGAACCTGCAACCGTAGCAGTCGCGAGGTTCCGGACTGAGCGCCTAGAACCGCCAGACCACCGCGGCCGGCTGTTGGTTGAATGTAATTTGTAAATCTGATTTCGAATCTCACAGAGGTAGAGGCAGTAATGATATTAATTTGCACGACACCTGCTGACGCTGCCATCACAAAATCCGGCACGCACCCCGCGGACAGAGATGGACCTCCAGGCAGCAGACCCCACCGCCGCTGACCTCGACGCGCCCCCCGCCGGGCGCCGCGACCACCGCTGCTGTCACGTGAGCCCGGTTGCTGTCCATGCGCCTGTCACACACGCTGACTGATACCGCATTAATACAAACCCCTGCCTGTCACTCCTGTCCAGCGCCGACTGACAGCTACTGTGCGTTCGTCCTTTTTTTTCATTTTCCGCTCGCTGAATCCGGAACAACAGCTCCGAAAAATTGCTAATAGATTTTATTTAATCCGTAACACTGGCCACAATTCTTTCACAGCGGTCGGCCGATTCGTTTTCAATATTTCGTTTGATCCCGTTAACACAGTTTCGAGCAAGTATCGCTTTCCGACAGCCAAACCGGGTAGACACTGTGCTAGCAGCGACACGTTTCATTTGACAAATTGATCCTCTCTAATCTGTTACGGTGCCCGAAAACAAAAAACAAACTGCCATAGCACAGCCAGTTGCAAATAATTGCTTTTATGGACATTTTAGTAGTGGGAGCTGTCGTGTCTTAGGAGGCACAGCGGATCATTTGAGCCCTACATTTTACCCCATTCCCGTAAACGTTAATACATATCCCACATAACATCAGAATTTGTCGTAGTGTGAAACTATGTCCTGTACAAATCGAGCGAATTCTACGGTATTCTTACTGTTAATTATGTTTGTCAAGCGACGTTTCCAATTTTTGTTTTCTGTTACCAATCTGCTTTTCAAAATTAATCTGCATTTCTTTTCCAATATTGAGACTTACTCTTTGCAGGTTCTTTTTGCCTAATTTGAACTATTACGCTGTGCAAGGAATGAAGTTAAGTCTGGATTTTCTACAGCTTCATTGTGGTTTGCACAGTGTGTCTGCAGATTTTTGCCATTCCAGAAGGTTTTTGCTGTGAACAAACGATCTTATACATACGAGTATTCACATTTTTCTTGAATCAGCTGGGCTGAATTTGCAGTGCAATTCACTATTTAATGGTAGTCATAGCAGTCGTAAGTTTGTAATTTTCATAATAAGCGGCTCAAAAGCTTCATTGCGCCACTTGCATAACGGTGAACATGTGCGGGCTTACAGTCAAGGGGATTAGGGAATGAAGAAATATGAAAACAAAATAATGATTTTACTGTGCAAGAAAAAAAAAGGCAGACTCATCATAGAATGTACGCTATCACGCCCGCCAGTCTTAGTTGTCGGTGAATCATTTGGGTTATATCTTTGATGGACCTCGACCATACAACAGGGAAGAATTATCAGCAAATCTGCTCCCGGGTTACAGTGATGCTGTGTTGGGAAACCGAGTGCATTATAAAATTCTTGGATACTTGTTGAAGCGCCTTCCACAACACGGTCGATACATAGCTGCTTAACTGTCTCCTGCTCTTCGACGACAACCCTCTCGAGGTCATCCAATTTGTGGGGAGGGTCCATGTGAGCGCTGCGAGTTACAACTGCTCCCAAGAAAGTCCAACTGGGTTCATCTTAGCAGATACTGCAGGCCACTGTGTTTCGCTAAGGCGAGCCTCTTACAGAAAATTATTCACGACTTGGGTTGGAGAGCCCGTGGGTTATTGTTTTAATAACGAAACCATCGCTTTGACCGTAGAGATAGACAATGGGCTAGAGGACTGTACAGCTCTCAAATTACTCTCGATGTCGATGAGAGGCTATTTTTAGGTACACATTGCATCGGCTAGATAAAATTCTGCTTGAGACAGTTCAACACCATAAAAAAACTTAATATCATCAAAACCATAGCTTCAAAAAAGGATATAGCTCTCACTTGATAGATAAACCATCACAAAACATACAACAAAGAAAGGACATCGGGCCGGCCGCTGGTGGCCGAGCGGTTCTGGCGCTACAGTCTGGAACCGCGCGACCGCTACGGTCGCAGGTTCGAATCCTGCCTCGGGCATGGATGTGTGTGTTGTCCTTAGGTTAGTTAGGTTTAAGTAGTTCTAAGTTCTAGGGGACTTATGACCTCAGCAGTTGAGTCCCATAGTGCTCAGACCCATTTGAACCATTTGAAAGGACATCGAACAACAAAGCTTCACACCAGACACTACTCAGTTAACACAAAAGACGGTACAATGCAGCAGAAAATGTATCTCACTTCCTTTCCTAGGGAGTATATCCAACAAAATGACTAATCTGTTTAAAAATACAAACATAAATATAAGCTTCTACAAACTTCAGCAGCAAGCCATCCACAACTTAAGGCATAACAAACCTCCACAGAAAAGATCAGTTATGTACATACTCAGTTGCCAACGTTGATCCTCTTATTATGTAGGACAAACTAGAAAAAACCTCGGACTCAGTTCAAAGAGCATTTATATGCCATACGTTTAAATAACCCATCACTACATTTTCAAAGCACACAATTCTCCACAAACATGGAGTAAAAAGGATGGTTCACTCTGCAGTTTATTCAGTGACTTCGTGCAGCTTTTGAAATAGAGTGTTCATTTGAGTATTAAACAGAAGTTTTTGTGCAGAAAAACCTACACGATGCATAGTTCTAGAAATAAAAATTGCCAGAAAAACAAGTGCCAAAAACCGAAATACACGAGAAATGTACAGGTCGGCAATAAATCCTGTTGCAGCTGAAAAGTGTTCCTGAAAAACTAGGAAACAAAATGACGCCCCTTAAGTTATTCGATAAATCCAACATTTTTCTACGGGTATTCTAACAAAAAGAAAACGGGAAGTTAGGGTATCACACGACTGACGATGTTTTTAAAGAATAAAATAAAGCTCTATAAATAAATTATTTGTGCACCAACTCCGGTGATAGTGATCGCACAAATGAATAACAGTCCACTTCTACTTCCAGAAATGTCTTACAGTTTCAAATCTGGTTTCCAAATCTCTTCTTGTTACCGTTATGATCTGTCTGAAACCTTCCAGTGTCTCCAGACTTCTTCCACGTATAGGACGTTCTTTTATCATTTTTGAACGAATTGTTTCCAAAGATTGCTTTGAGCAAAATTGTACTAGGCGAGTTCCCCATTCATTAATTTCCCCGAGTTCGCGTTCTCCTACTATTTATCTTACGGTTTCTTTTCCTACAATCAAATTTGTCCTCCATCACATTTCAATTTTTGTCCCCTTAACTACCTGAAAATATTCATGCAGCTCATCATACATTGTTTGAATCTCATATTCTTACGAGTTTTGCTGGCTCCGTGCCTGTCTTGGCTACAATAATGCGTTCCCTACGCTGTTCATGGCAGCTCACTCGCACTCCCAGTTTGTTAGTCATTATTATTCCCTTCGTGCATTACACTTATTTCATTTTGTATTGCTAATCCAGTACTCACCTGACCAAAACTCTTGCTCTTCCAGCCACCGAACTTCACTAATTCCCATTATATCTAACTTCAACCTATCCATTTCTCTTTTCAGATCCACCAACATACCTGTACGATTGAGGGATCTGACATTCCACGCTCCGCCTCCGGAGATTCCGGAATATTTTACTCAAGATGATGCCAGTACCGACATAGCAAGGCCGTGTTAGCTAATGTTACGATGTCAGATCAGACAATCATCCAAATAGCTGCCTCTCCAACTGCTGGAAAGGCTACTACCCCTCTTCAGGAAATATAAATTAGCGTGGCCCCTACACAGATAACCCTCCGAAGGGATTGTGCCTACGGTACTGTTGCATCTTAGGCCAAGTTTATTATTCGTGGAGAGGGGGGGGGGGGGGGATAAACCGTAGCTTTCATACTTGCAAATGAAAGTTTCATTACTATTAACTTACGTTTTATAAATCCAACAAGTTACAATAACAATTTCGGTAGAGTGATAGCGTTCTCACGAAACATGTACTCGAAAACCCAATAGGAAATGTACTAGCGGAAATTTGAGGTGAATGATGTGCTAGCGAATGTAAAATGTGGATACAATCACTCACCTCACCTCGATTTGTTGCCCTTCATGACAGAAGCAATGATTTTGAAGTGGCATTGCAAGGCTGAAGAAGGGAACCATCTGAAAAGCTTTGGCAAATAGTGAAAATGGCCATTATTTGAAACTCAGTTACGAAGGGATTTATACTCGAAAAATGATACAGTTACATGGATCTCCTTCAGGAATGCGTCGTCGAAAGTCTCAGATGCAGCCAAAACAGTTCGTGAAAAAACGAAGGTGCTGTAGCTCAAAATTCAATAGGTATATTCCTTAAATTTATTTTCCTATCGATTCGATACTACGTAACTCCATTTACAGAAATTAGAGCCCTACAATTGTCGTAAAAGTGCGCTGTTACTTCTATAAGTTGAAGCTGATGTTGCAAGAAGAATATGAAAAATTTTGATCAGAATTTGTATTCAGTAGAATGCGTTGTCGAAAATGGAAAGACGGAAAAAGTAAGTGATGACAGGAAATAATTGATCATACATAGAACAACTAGAACGACATACTATGTACGCAGCACTATTGTCACTCGTCGTCTGACGATAATGTTATTTACTGACAGCGTCACTTAGTGGAACAATGATAGCTGAATCGATAAAGTGACTGAGGTACCACACGACGTTCCACATGGGTTCGTTGGTACTGATATCATCAACAGTCATTACCATCGCTGTCTCCCATTTGATATTCATCACGGGGTAAAGCCATACTCCAGAGCTTTCCATGAACTACGGGATTAAGCTATAAGCTTTGTATCAGTTCTTGCATGTTTTTTCCCTTAGGTTACCTTTTGTGGCTTCTCTTATCTCTTGCAGTCTGACAAAGAAATTCCTTGATATAGTGTCGTCAATTCGCTTGGCTACGTGTCGGGCCCACTTTCATTTAATTTCCATTACGGCAACAATTACATCTTCCACTCCATTCTGATCCCTTACTCATGTGTTCGTTTACATGTCTCTCCTTGTGGTTCCCATCATGCACCTCTCCATTGCTCGCTCTTAACAGCTCTCAGTACTAGAATGATTTTCACAAAAATGCAGTATCCATTGTCATTAAGTGTAGTCACTGACTGCACACTTATACTTTCAGGTACACCGGAAACTTTGTTTTCAAAATCCTATTTAGTTCTTGGAAAGCATTATAGGCCACTTTTAAGCCTTTATTTATTTCTGCACAGATACGCCTACGTTGTAGTTGCGTCTACGGTAAGGCAATCTGTTTCGTTAAGGAACGCAGCCCACCCCACCTCGAGAGGGTCCATAGTTCACTTAACCCAGTCGTCGTCTGTTGTACAATAGCAAAATGTTTCGTGATATTGTTCACATACCAAGAAGAAGCTCTACCATATGTGATTAATCTTTTAGGTACATATGATCTCAGGAGGGAGGTAGATACAGTTCCTTTAAATGTCCACTACCATCATTTGAGTCTAGCTCGTGTAGGGGAAATGAGATAACCTCCTAATAGACAATTTTACTTACTCTACTTGCCATTTTTACTTTTTTACCGATTTTTACTACAACTTCATTGTGAAAATTGATGACTGTCTCTAAGTGAGCTCATTCAAAGCGGTCAGGTCAGTTTGTTGAACGTTTCGTGCATTTACATTATGGGTATGCCGTGGAACCGTCTGTTGTAGGTAAATTACGGAGAAAGATATTTTAATTGTTCCACAGGAACATTTATCTCGTCCACCGGTTATGAACTTGTAATTTTGACAATCAATTGAGAGGCGATTACAATCTCATTCAACTATTATAGTATGACTTATAACTATCTATCTCTGAACTTATTGGTAACCTCTGTAGATGAATCTGGCGTATGTTAAAAGGATCCACCTATAAATTTTATCTCAATCGTGTTTGCTATTCTGGAACAAATTATTTTATATGAAGATTCAGCTTCTACATTTGCCACCAAAGCTTTTATCAAATATATTGTTCATGATTGCGATTTACACCTGTCATGCCATTTTATGATGACAGCTCATTGCGAATATATCAATGGCTTTTTTCAGAGTACTTCATATAATAGTCCCTATTGAATTCAAGACGTACTGCACTCTTATTTTCCATCGTGCATCTGCCACGTTTGACATTCGACAACTAAAATTCTACGAACGTGCTGGGTGCTACTACCAAAGACGTTCAGACGTATGATGATTTTACATGTTTGTCTCGTCTTAAACCGCTTCGTCGTACTAACATCTAAATACTGTTATTACTAACATTAAATACCGTTATTACTTATTCGAGTCAGAAACAAATACAGTACATAGTTACTACCGTTAAAAGCAAATGAAGGAAAATCTTACGAAATTACATTAATGTTGACCAAAATATTGTTACTGCAACTGCGCTTGGAGTCTCATGCAGAAGATCTTCTACGCAAGTTGTTGGAAACAGTTGACAATCCAGTCACAGTTGGTTGTATTTCTGGAGGAACTCGGGATCGAAGACGGTCGACTGATCTCTACGCTATCCTATTCTGTTCGCACCCAGGTGCGATGATTTCCCAACGGAGAGGCCAGGTAGAGCTATTCTCAAGCCGAGAAATCCACAACTGTAACTGCCGTTGTTTGCAAGACTGTACTTGTCTTGAAGAAATCTCTTCTGGACCTTAGTGTTGCCACTGCTGGGACGTGCCCTTGTCGTAGATGGATTTTCTGATTAGCCTGGTTTGTTCTCTGCACATTTGAAGCTAATTCACGACGAATATCTGGTCGTGCTGTAACTGCGAGCTGGTAGTGTTTACAAGTGGCATAGGTTTCAAACAACCTGTAATTAGCCTACACGTTTCGTTCTGCGCCTTGCCAACTGGATTTGCGGGGGTGGATTTGGACCGGACTGTGCTCGCATAGTCTGCAGCTCTGAAACATGTTGCCAGTGCCGTTCTTCTCAGGGTTTGTAGTCGACAGCCCCCCGTACTACCAGTGATCTTGCGAAGGTTAGTACGTCTGGCTTCCACCTCCATTCTCGTATTCTTGCAATGCTGCTTGCGCGACAGAGTACGATCCAAAGTGACTCACAGAAATTTTGGATAGGCCGTTTTCACTTATTCTACCACTTCCATATGATGTTATGTTTGCGAAGTCCTGATTGCGCTTAAAATGAAACGCACACAGGTGTGTTTTAGCTGAGTTTGGACGAAGCTGATCGTTACATACTAGTAGCCGCACTACTCTCTCAGCGCATCTGTCACGTGGGCTTGAACATCTTCAAAAGATTTCCCTTGATTCGCTAGTGTTAGATTGTCGGCATAAAGGAAACCGCTTGTGTTCGCCGACAGGGATTGGTCATGGATATAAATGTTAAATAGCATTTGAGAAAGAACACTTCCTTGTAATACGGCATTTATTCGACACCTCTTTCGGCTACACTGACCCCGGAAGTCCACATAAAATCTCCTATTTTGAATGAACTTTGAATACGTCTGGTGGAAACATAACCTTTAGTTGTCCCTAAATACTTTTACGATGCGACGTGCTCCAGGTATTACGTTTGAAGCATATGTACTTCTTCATTCTGTGTTTGATGATGATGGGGGTCCAGTGCTGTGCTCACTTTCCGTTGCTTGCACACACTTTTCGCTATCATGCTCCGAAGTAACCAATATGTATGATAAGCCTGTTTACTGGACACTAATTGCTACACGCCGTTGGAAATCACTCGAATGCTGAAGTTGCGAGATATGATGTCAACGACGCATTTCGGTTATTTCTCTCGCATTTCCACGTAGTTTTATGACTCCTCGTGGTCGGAACTCGACTTGACAGTGAACTCCCCAGCCGTACAAGAGGGGGCGTCCACTGGATGTAGAGTGTCTACATCTCTTCGTCATCTGGATCATTTACTGATAATACGCTCTTCTAAATAGCCTCCAAGGTTGGTTTTATTCCGACCATTCTTGAGTTGCTGTCACACTTTTGTATGAAGCAACTGCACAGCGATTGGAATTCACGATATCCTGTTTTGTGGCGTTACACGATAAGTTAGTTGATTTGAAAAAAGCGTATTGGGGCTGAAGATGACAAAATGAATTGCTGAAACTGGTTGCTTTCAGAATAAAAAAATATCTTAAAGTGTACGGCTGTTGGTAAAGTTTATTGACATAGAAAAGAACGTACGAGCCAGTGTCCCCTGGCAGTAATGGACCAACAGAAATTCTTTTTTCACGTTGAACTTTTCACTAATGTTAGAATATTTGTGTACTTCTTGAAACTGTATTTCGCTGATTGTACTCTCAAAGTTCAGATGGAAGGAATAAGTAGTGTCAGGACTGACAGTGACATTGTAACTGTGGAAGAAGATATGGGAGATCAGTTGGACGGAATGGGCAGCGGTCTGAAATAAGTTTATATGAAAGCGTGCACGAACGCAAAAGAAAAGTGAGGAGAGTTGTCGAATTACGTCAGATCATACTGAGGGAATTAGAAATACAGATAAGAGATTTACCGTTTTATGGAGGATCGGAACTGAGGACGAGGAAAGCAGAGAGAAATTAAAATGGTGACAGCGACAAGAGCTGTACTGGAAAAGACAGATGTCAACCTCCAATATAAATTTAGGTGTTAGGGAGGCTTTTTATGAAAGAATTTATCTAGAGTGTCGCCGTGTAAGTGAAATGTGGACAATTAACAGAAAATATCAGAAGAGAATATAAGGTTTTGGAACGTGGTGCTACGCTATACCATGTAACTAATGAACAGTTACTGAATCGAATTGGGGAGAAAAGAAATTTATGGCACAACTCGCCTAAAAGGAGGGACACTTTGACGACATGTCCCAAGACATCAACGAACCACTAGTTTGCTCATGGAGAGAAGTGTGTGTATGTGGGGGAGGAGGGGATGGGGTAGAGTTTGTAACATTATGTGTGTCCAGAGACCGAATTTAACTGAATAAGTTCTCCAGAGAATGAAAGACTGAGTGAAATTGTAAAAGTCGCGTGATATGACGTGACCTGTTCTGGCGCATAGCGCCAAAGATTACTATTGCCATCCGATATACTCAAGAGCGGTCATGGACATTTTTTAAGCCCGGTCGCGGTGAAACAAAATATGAGATACAATGTGAAAACAAAATGTGTATTAAATCCTATACCACTTATGTTTTGTCTGTCTGTTTGTGTAGACGCACGTTATTAAAGTTCATTGTAATTTATAATTAAAAACATTTAATGTGAATAGAATCGATGTGAAACGTCTCAATATATGAAGAAGTACGACATATAAAAAAAAGCAATGCACATTTGCCTATTTCTGACGAATTGTAGTTATTAGCGCAAAAGCTGGTTTATGTGGCATTGTCAGCCACGATAATGTGTGAAAAAATGTTTAAAGTAAGTTTCTCTTTAGATTACTAAAAATTAATTCTAAACTGAATGCCGTTATTTGACTTTTTTTAAATAGCGATCACCATTAATTTTCTCATGCCCTATGTTCATAAATGTTTAATTGGCTTTTTAGTACAAATGTTCACAGAAATCATCGACGGTTCCACAGGGCAAAGGAAGTCACTGAATGGTAATTCGCTGTACCTTATTTCCAAACGTAGGTCCCTTCGGTAATCTTGTTGAGATCCAGACTCAGAAGCTATCCGGCGAAAATTAGGTTACAGTCTCCATTTTTGTTTCCCAGAAAAGTGTGTCAAAATTATTGATCACTTCTTTGAAGTATCCGATACGTCATTGCACGGAACAAGGTGCGCTTAAGTCGAAATCCGGCGTACTCGCACGAGGCTGAAGAACGACATCTTCTAAAACATCAGGTACCATAGTTAACAGAAAAATACTGTCTCCATCTCCCCCCATTCAAAATGTTTATAATAATATAAGTTGTAGATAGCCATCAAGGCTTGATCGCAATAAGCATGTTAGAGCGAATACAGGTAGTAGTTACGCGGAGATGAAAATGCTTGCACAAGATAGAGTAGCGTGGAGAGTTGCGACCAACCAGTCTTCGGGGTGAAGACCTGAACAATAATTATCTCGCGTGTGACTGCTGCAAACACGTCTGTTTTATGACTGGTTTGGCCCAGTGACGCCTTAGAGAGCGAAGAGAGTGGAGTGTGTAAAATCGTTGTGATGTTTGAAGTTTTCCCGGCTGGGAACACGAAAATATTCTGTTTTTAGGGAGACGAGTCATTTCAGCCTTGGAAATGGACCGTTGATGACAGATTTGATACTATACGAGATACACAACTACTGAAGAGATTTCGAAAATTGTTGTAATGAAACGCCACTACTGCAACTGGAAAGTCTCCTTTTAATTCCCAGAGACGGTTTTCCACAAATGGAAATTACAAATTTATTACTGTTGATCAGCCACTTTTTACAAATAACTTTTTGTACTGTTGGTAATCCTTAAGAAATGTGAAACAGAATTCCCTGAGTTAAAACCTTTTCAGTCAGTTTATTTTTCACGTTTCATTTGCTTTTTAGATTCTAGGTGTTCATGTTGTTCAGAAGATATGGCTCTGAAGTTTCATTGATTTACTAATACTTCTTTTTTTGAAATTGTAAGGGTAAGGTAACAAATGATTATCTGACATGAATAGACATTAAAGTGAAGTAAACGTTCTTGGGGTTAAGGTGTACGTACTAATGGACATGGAGGGCAACATTTAAGAGGTGACTTCCCTGGGCCGTAAAGGCATGGTTGGGGAGAGTCCTCCAGCTCTTGTGCTTCATTTGCCTCGCGACCATTGAAACGAGAGTCCCTGGCTCTGTGTCCAGAGACATGCGCGACTTAACGCCGCCTTTTTACGGGATCATCCGAGAATCCAGACCGGATTACCGACCAGCGAGGCACGAGTCTCAGAGCTGTTCACAGTGACGTCGCCAACCGCACCGCGCTATTCGGCTCTTCTTAAAGGGCCCAATTACTTCTCGTGCTTCGTTAAGTGTGAACGACGTTACAAAGGCCGAACTGCAAAGAAGGTAAAAAAATTTCCTTAGAGAGTTACACGAGCTCTCTTTGTTGAAGTATCTCCTTGCGTTAAGGGATATAAGCCTAAGATAGTTCTCTTCGTTGTGAAAAGTACCTGGTCACTGACTAACATTCATTAACATCTCGATTCAGTTAGTAAACGAACTACGTATAAAGAAACATACGAGATTTTTAAAGAAGTTCCAACATGACAAACATTTTTGAGCTTCAACGGCAGTATCGGTTTTATTTTGCAAAATGAGACACGTAAAAAGGACTGGAAGCTCGGGAGAGTGTCAGCAACGTCGCACGCAGTAAGTGAGGAACAGAAAATGCGTTACTACATTACTGGTAGCGCATCACTCCACGCGTTTACGAGAGACCATCATTGAACCTCTTAAACATGTTCTACTCATATGTATTGTACGATATCTGTTTACTTCTAGTTTAGCGTAATTCAGAAACGAATACATTTTAGAGCTTGAGGGGTTAGGCTACAACATTGACGCAGACTACTTCTTCATCGTCGTCGTCATCATCATCATCATCATCATCATCATCATCATCATATTCTTCTTCTGTAGCACTACATCCCTTGGTGGGCCTTCGTTTCTTCAATTACTTTCCCTCCTGTTTCTCGGACTTTTGCAGCTCTTTTCCTCCTCCAGGCTTCCGTAATGATGAGATCCTCTATTACTTCATGGACCCAATTTCTTCTAGGCAAGCCTCTTAGTCTAGCAGCTTCATTTCCTTTTGTATTCTACTCTCTGCCATTCTCAGATTGTAACGTTACATTATATTTCGTTTCATTTTCATTTACTATGGGGCCGACTTTTAATGCATTTCTTTCCATTTACAGGTATGTTTCTTTAAGTGTATTCGCATTTCTTCCTACTTTTGCAATGTCATCAACGTACGCAAATATCTGGCGAGTCTTCATAAATATGATGCCTGTTGTATTGATTTTATTTACAACGCTGCGCTGAGTTATACTAGATAAGACAGAGGAGAGACGGTCATCTTGATTCATTCCTTTATTAACGTCAAAGCTTTCACTGGTCCTACAGCATTACCTTCAATTTTTCTCTTACCTCTATCATTTTCATTCTGATTAGATTTACTAGTTTAGCACATACGCCCACTTCTATCAGCATTCTGTAGAATTATTGACGATTTACGCTGTCAAAGGCTTGTTTGAAATCAATGAATGGGAAGTGCAGATGTATGTTATGTTGATAGGACTTTTCCATCATTTGTCTGATAACGAAAATTTGATCAGTTGTTCCTCTGTCTGGTCGTAAACCACACTGGTATCCCCAAGCATGCCTTTTCCGCTCTTCTGTATCCTTTCATTTTATGTGCTTGTGAAGATCTTATAAGTCGTGTTTAGTAGCTACCTCTGTAGCTTCCGCATGCTTTCTATGTCCTTTCTTGTAAATTAGGATCATTATCCAATTTTCCCCTTATCCAGCAAGTTTTATGTTTCCCATATATTGACTTACTCGTGGTCTATGTAAATTTCTTCGGAGTGTAAGTTTTGTATTTCCAATATTATTTTTAAGCCATGGTATAAGCTTTTTATGAGAAGATAATACCCCATGGGAGGGATTTTTTTGACTTTACCGTTTTTTATAATCAACCAACGTAAACCATATTACAAGATTAGAATTCATTTCTCCTTGTAGTCAATACAGTCGAAGAAATCATGTCGCGTATATAACAACGATGCTTTCTGAACATTCCCACAAAAGACAATTCATCTGAGCATTCTGCCTCTTCAGAATATGCTCTTCGTCTTCCATCTTCTCCATGTGGTACATTTGGATGGAATCATCAAGGTCAGTGTGGCAGCCAGAATTTGAAAGTTTGTACTTTATGGGACAGTGGGATCGTATTCGAGAAGAGTCAGTTCCAAGTCCACATTTGGGATTGCTTCTACGTACCACACTAACGGACCTAGGGATTGCTGTGTTGAGCAGCCTCTGGTCCCAACATAATGGAACATCACCACATTTTTGTATTATATATGAAGCGTTATTTCAATAGTGGTACAAGTCCATTACCTCCACTTTTCTGTTCATAATGCTTTTGAAATTAATGACCCAAACAAACAGAAAGAAAGGTTCGTCTCTAGCAAGAAGCCATATGCTTGAATATTCCTGGTATCTCAACTGGAGATTTTTCAGCGCTCATTTGACTTTAGGACTCTGTATCTCAATATGAACAAAAATGGACTTGTACCATTATTGAAATAAGCCCTTCATACGAAACCACAGCTAAACTCTTCACTTTAGGGGCCACTGTTAAGAGACTTGTAGAGATCATGAAAGTAAGTGTGAATCTCCTTCTGCCCATTTCTTACCCGATAACCCGCAGACCATGGATGAAGGTTCAAATGGTTCAAATGGCTCTGAGCACTATTGGACTTAACTGCTGAGGTCATCAGTCCCCTAGAATTTAGAACTACTTAAACCTAACTAACCTAAGGACATCACATACATCCATGCCCGAGGCAGGATTCGAACCTGCGACCGTAGCGGTCGCGCGGCTCCATACTGTAGCGCCTAGAACCGCTCGGCCACACCGGCTGGCCATGGATGAAGGGGAACAGGTAGAAGTCATATTCTCAGATTTCGGGAAAGGGGTTAATACGGTACTTCACTGCAGGGTTACGAACATACAGAATAGGTTCCCAGATATCTGAGTGGCTCGAAGGCATCTTAAATAATACAACCCAGTACGTTGTCCTCGAATGCGAGTGTCCATTAGAGACGAACGTATCGTCAGGAGTGCCCCAGGGAAGCGTGACAGGACCGCTCTTGCTCTCTGTGTATATAACTGATCTGACGGATAGTTCGCCCCCGGTAGCTGAGCGGTCAGCGCGACAGAATGTCGGCTGGGTCGCAGATTTTCTCCGCTCAGGGACTGGATGTTGTCCTACTCATCATCATTTCATCCCCATTGACGCGCACCCGGCGACCGGTCTACCCGACGGGAGGCCCTAGTCCCGCGACATTTACATTTATTTATCTGACGGACAGGATGAGCAGCGATCTGTTACTGTTAGCTGGTGACGCTGTAGTATAAAGTATTGTTGAGTGATTGCAGAAGGAAACAGTATGATATAGACAAAATTTCTACTTGGTGTGATGAATGGCAGATTGTTCTAAATATGGAAAATATAAGTTAACGCACATGAATAGCAAAAAAGAATCGTGTACAGGGTGTTAATAAAAAGAATCTCCCGATTTGGCCCGTCTATATTTCTGAAACAATGAATTTTGGTTTTGATGAATGGAAAACTCGAATAGTCCTTTTTTTCATACCTTTGCATAAGTGTTCAACATGCCCCCTTGAGATGCATGGCACACGTCATTGCGTGATCGAATTACGACTCATCTTCTGCACTTAAATTTCCCACACTGCAGCGAGCATGTCTTGAGTTACAACTTCCACAGCTGCTGTTATGCGATGTCTCAGTTCATTCATTGCTGTTGGTAACGGTGGTACACAAACAGAGTTTTTTATAAATCCTTACAAGAAATAACCACATACTGTCCGGTCTGACGAACATGGAGGCCAGTAATATAAGGCTGAATCATTTGGTCCAGTGCGACCGACCCATCGTTCACTAATCCTTTGATTTAAAAATTCCCACACTTCCAGATGCCAGTGTGGCGGTTCCCCACCCTGTTGGTAAATGAAGTCGTTCGAATCAGTCACCAACTGTGGGAAAAGGAAGTTCTCAAGCATATAGAGATACGTGCATCCTGCAACAGTGTTCTCGGCAAAGAAAAACGGACCATATACCTTTTCCTGAGAAACTGCACAAAGCATATTAAATTTTGGAGAGTCCCTCTCGTGTTGTACAACCTCATATGGTTGCTCTGTACCTGATATTCTCACATTATGACGGTTTATCTTTTGCATTTAAATGATTTGTTCCCTCGTCACTAAACAAAATTACAATGAAATGAAAACACTTAGCTGCTTACAGGCGTTGACATACGTCAACGGGGACAGATGCAAATGTGTGGCCCGACCGAGACTGGAACCCGGGATCTCCTGCTTACAAGGCAGACGTTCTATCCATTTTTTTCGTTGTTGATCGTTGTGATCGGTCGTTGCGGACGTCACATGACATCCGTTCAAGTTCGTTTGTTGGTCGTTCCACTCAGTTTTTTTATTACAGAGGCCAACCGCTCTCTGACCGAACACCCTGAGCTACCGTGCCGGTAGTCCAGCTGAGCCACCGAGGACACAGAGGATAGTGCGACTGCAGGGATTTATCTCTGACACGCCTCCCACGAAACCCACATTCTCAACGTATTGTCCCGCACTACCTTCGTAGTACCACCGCCCATTATACTCATTACTCGTGGCGCGTTGCCGATTCCCGTAAGAGTTCGAGAACTGTTTGTGCATCCGCACAAAAGAAGCAGATGGTCAGTGGCCGGTGAGCCTTAAGTATGTATATATATATATATATATATATATACTAAGATGGTATCTGTTCTTACCATCTTAGTATATATACTAAGCAAAATGCCTTCTGTTGTCCCGACACCATTTTTATTTGAACTGAAGTGGGCGCACACTGCTGCTGCCTAGCAGGACCACCATGTAAAACTCGAGAGTTTGCTCTTTCTAACAGTACGTTGTTCACGTACATATCTCAAATAACATAATAGTTCTGATTTTTTAAACCGGATGACACTTTCTGATACACCCCTTATTAATGGTATGCTGCTTGACACAGTCAAGTCAATGAAATATCTAGGTGTAACGTTGCAAAACGAGATGAAATGGAACGAGCAGGTAAGGACTGTAGTGGGGAAAGCGAGTGGTTGACTTCGTTTTATTGTGAGAATACTACGACAGCCTAATTTACCTCTAAAGGAGGCCGAGTGTAGAACACTTGTGTGGCCCATTCATGAGTATTGCTCGAGTGTTTTTGATCTCTACCAGGTCGGATTAAAGGAGGAAAGACACCGGACAGCAATTCAGGGGTGGGCTGCTAGATTTACTACCGGTAGGTTTTATCAAGACGCAAATATTAAGGAGATGCTTTGGGAACTCAAATGGGAATCCCTGGAAGGAAAGCGATGTTCTTTTGAAGGAATACTACTGAGAAAATTTTAGAGAAACAGTATTTGAATCTGAACGCGGAACGATTCCACTGCAGCAAACCTACATTTAGCTTAAGGACCACTAAATCAAGATAACGAAACCATATGGTGGCTTGCTGAGTATGTATGTAGACGTAGATGTAAGTTAAGGGACATTGAGTTGCGCACAAACAGCCAGTTTTCCCTGCTAGATACACGAATGGAATGGAACAGAAAATCGCTAACACTGGTAACAAGCACCCTTGGCCCTGCACTTTAGAGTCACTTGCGGAGTATGAATGTTGATGTAGATGTAAATGCTTGCGCATCTCAGCTAAAAATACGTATTCGTAACGAGGTGGATAGAGGCGTGCGAGGCATAGTAGCGGGAGGCAGCCACGTGACACTGCAGCCCATCCCTTTATTCTGCCTAATTTGCCTGTAACTTACAGGGTGCACTTGGAAGATTTCGCATTAATTTTTGTGTTAGTGCTTGTACGTGGGGGCCTACTTACTGTAGTATCCACTACAGATGACTTAAAGGAAACAGTTCAACTATTGCAACAAGGGTTAGCAGCAGTATCGTGTTCATGTGCTGTTTTGGAGAGAGGGCGAGAAGCCCTCCATATTCCATAATTTTTTCCATCGTGGTGATTCAAAATTGTTGAATCAGTAGCTGAAAAATTTTCCCAGTTACAAAACTGTTGAGAGAAACGGTACTGGTCCAATTACAGGTATGAAGACGCAATATATATTTCTAAATCTTTGCGTGTAAGGTCCAAGTCGAGTGTCTCCGAAAGTATTCCTTGGCGAAAATGATTAGGAAAACAGAGCGACGATGTTAACTCTGGACCTGGATTAATGTAAGAGAGAGATCGCTGTGAGAGAGGGGTCACCGTTTGGCCGCAGCGGCGCCGACGGTGTAAAGAGCGCCGCCGGCAGAGGCTGCTGACGCACAAAGCGCCCTGCGCCATCCGCCCTCGCCTCATATGCATTGCCGGCGGCTGCGCAAAGCGGATTTGCAACAAACACAGCGGCAGTATAGGGCGGGGGAGGGGGGAGAGGGCGGCGGAGGCGCCCCGCTGGCAGGATCAGCCGCCAGGTGCGTGCGCGCATTACGCACCCTGCTGTGACACGCACGGCGTACGCAGTTAGCTCCTCTGTGTCCGAACTACCAAGAGGAAGACACGTGAAACATCGTCTGGATGAAGAATCGTGAAAGTTCCAATTGTTTATCACACTTCTACATCTTCCCCTCGAATAGGATATCTTTCATCGTGAAGAAAATTGCTGACGCAAATAAAGTTAGGTAGCTAAGGATAGAACGGCTATTAGAAGCCGATCCGTGAGATGACTAGTTTTATAGAAATGTAGCAGCACGCGAAACAACACAAAAATTACGACTTATCGTAGGAGATAGGTTCAAGAAAGGCAAACGATCATTTACAAGTGTGCCTTTAGTACAGTTATTCACAATGTTGACAGGAATACACTGATTCGATATCTCAATTTATCACGGATAAATTACAGAGAGCGAGAAGCTACCAACTTGTGCACAAACAAGACTACATTTGTAAGTGTCGATGGACATGAGAGGAGTGAGACAGAGTCGTCCCCTATCCCTGAAGATATTCAGTCTGTACATCGAGCAAGCAGTAAACGAATCTCAACAGAAATTTCAAAAAGAAAAAAAAAAGGCAGAACTTTAAGGTTTGTGTACGATATAATTCTATGAGAGACGGTAAAAGGCTTGGAAGATGAAGTGAACGAAATGGATAATCTCTCCAAGAGAGCTTATGAAACAAATAATAAAATAAAGGTAATTGACTGCATGTAGTGGACAGTAGAGTGGAGTAGTGGAAAGATATGGAGATGACACAGTAAACGACAATGAAGAAAGATTAGCTGATATATGTGTGAGACATTGACCTTGAAGATTTCAAGTGGCTTCCTTCCTCATACTCATATCTACAACTATACATGGTAGAGTCCTTCCAGAAACATCAGGTCAACAACAGACAACATTTTTTAAAAGACCCGACATAAGAACAAATGATATTACAGTTTACAGAGGTGCAGAATGTGGCTCAGGCGACTTCCTGTTACATGCGAAGATGATAGTAACATCTAAGAACAAAGACAAATTAAAGCGGCAAATATTCCCACGAGGACAGTTGTAAAATAAAACTTAGTTTTAAGCAATAGTCTATACAATTTCTTTATAAATTACGGTGTCAGACAATCTGAGGCACCTAGAAGAAGGAACGTCGGAGCATATGCACCAAAAAATAAAAAAAATGCATACATGGAGCAGCATATGAAGCACTAGGGCAGCAAGAAGGTGGCACCTAGAATGGTGGACTGAAGGCAACGAAGAAAAACTAAATCTACAAGAGATGTATAGTAATTGGTTGAGAACAGTCAGATAAAAATGACAACGCCACGTATATCAGAATGAACAGAGACGTAAAAAAGGACATCTGTAAAATGAGAAATGAAACCTGGGAGAATGAATGCGAGGAAGTCGGTCGATGCGTGGGGTGGGGGTGGGGAGGGGTGGGGGAGGGGGCAGGAGCATATAAGTGTCTGCAGCATCGGCATGAAAAATGGTTGCAGGACTGAGGAAAGAAGTAAAAGAAAGAGTAAACCTGCCGGTTATCACCCTAGTACAGCGGGAGAAGCATTTTAAAAAGCTGCTAACGCAAAGAAGAACAGACTACAAGGAAGTAAAGTGAGAGATGTAGGTAAACCAGGATGCTGAAGAGGTAGACAAAATAACTACGAGCGAGCTACAGAAGGCGGCTACACAAATGAAAATGAGCAAATCACCAGGATCTGGAAATGCACCGGTAGTATCAGTGAGTTATGACCCAAGCATTCTGTTTGAATGTCTAAGCAAGTTTTAAGAAATGTTTGTGTATGGGGAGGAAATTCCAGCAGAGTAGAAGTTAGCGTGTCTAAACCCCGTACATAAAACAGGTAGCAAGAAAAAGTGTCACAAGTTCAGCTGGCAGGATTTTAAAATCAAGAGCGGAGATGATAGTTAACGAAGAGAAAGAACGAAGTGGCTTTAGAAAAGGCAGACCCCGTATAGATCACATCTTTATCCCAAGACAGACATCCAGAAGAGAATGGAAAGGAATGTAAACAGTAATTTGGTCTTCACAGAGCTTGAGAAAGTATATGACACAGTACCACTAACGTTAGTGTTCGATGGGCGCTGAGCACTATGAGACTTAACTTCTGAGGTCATCAGTCCGATAGAGCTTAGAACTACTTCAACCTAACTAACCTAACGACTTCACGCACATCCATGCCAGAGGCAAGATTCGAACCTGCGACCGTAGCGGTCGCGTGGTTCCAGACTGAAGCACCTAGAACCGCTCGGCCACACCGGCCGGCTATTCGATGTCCTCTAGTAAGGGGAACTGCCAAAAATTTACGTAAGAAGTATCACAAATATCTACAAGGCGGCAGAATATGTCATTTAAGTGGAACAAGAAATATCTAGAGCATTCCGAATAACTGAAGGACTAAAAAAAGGATGCTGTCTGCCTCTAACGGTCTTCGATGAATGTGCAGAAGGCACTGAATCTGTAGTGTAGAAAGCACTTGGTCACGGTGACTGAAGAAACGAAACAGTGAATGCGCACACTTTTCTATGCTGACTATCGGGAGGTTGCAGCAAACGATGGAGTCGATGTATCTTACATGCTTAGGAAGATGTTGGAAAAGTACAAAAAATGGGGTCTGAAAATTAATTCTGAGAAGTCGTAACATCTATGTTGCGGAGAGGGAGTAAATAACTTGGCCATTGGTGGACATCATATTAAAGTATGTAAAGAGTTTAAGTACCTGGTTAGAACCCTATCAGATGATGGAAGATATAAGAGAGGTATTCAACAAAGGATCAGTCAGGGATGGACGACTATTCAAAAATTAAATCCTGTACTTTGATCCTAAAAAATGAGTTTAAAGGTTAAAATGCGGTTATACAAATCCGCGCTTGGAACCAATAATTAGCTAGGGGAAAGAGTGCTGGAAACTCGCAAACTCACAGAAAGAAATAAAAGGGACTTGAGAAGAGCTGCCGGCCGGTGTGGCCGAGCGGTTCTAGGCGCTTCAGTCTAGAACCGCGCGACCGCTACGATCGCAGGTTCGAGTCCTCCCTCGGTCATGGATGTGTGTGATGTCCTTAAGTTAGTTAGGTTTAAGTAGTTCTAAGTTCTAGGGGACTGATGACGTCAGCAGTTAAGTCCCATAGTGCTCAGAGCCATTTGAACCATTTGAGAAGAGCGTGTAGAGTTTCCGAATTTGACTGCGTCAGAGATGAGAAAATGAGAGAATGGATGCAGACTCATTATAGTGTCTTGAAATGAGGATATAAGACGAACATCAACAAAAGCAAAAGGAGGAATGTAGTCGAATTAAGTCGGGTGATGCTGAGGGAATTAGATTAGGAAATGAGACACTTAAAGTAGTAAAGGAGTTTTGCTATTTGGGGAGCAAAATAACTGATGATTGTCGAAGCAGAGAAGATATAAAATGTAGACTGGCAATGGCAAGGAAAGCGTTTCTGAAGAAGAGAAATTTATTAACATCGAGTATAGATTTAAGTGTCAGGAAGTCGTTTCTGAAAGTATTTGTATAGAGTGTAGCCATGTATGGAAGTGAAACATGGACGACAAATAGTTTGGACAAGAAGAGAATAGAAGCTTTCGAAATGTGGTGCTACAGAAGAATGCTGAAGATTAGATGGGTAGATCACATAACTAATGAGGTGGTATTGAATAGAATTGGGGAGAAGAGGAGTTTGTGGCACAACTTGATAAGAAGAACGGACCGGTTGGTAGGACATGTTCTTAGGCATCAAGGGATCACAAATTTAGCATTGGTGGGCAGCGTGGGGGGTAAAAATCGTAGAGGGAGACCAAGAGATGAATACACTAAGCAGATTCAGAAGGATGTAGGTTGCAGTAAGTACTGGCAGATGAAGAAGCTTGCACAGGATAGGGTAGCATGGAGAGCTGCATCAAACCAGTCTCAGGACTGAAGACCACAACAACAACAGGATGGTTAGGGCATGCCAAAAGAATTGAGGAAGGCAGATAGCGCAATAGTACATTTTCATTGCAACCTCCTGGAAGGAGAACAAGACCAAGGAAAGGGTGGCTGAGGAGTATCCAAAAAACGATGGAGAGAAGAGGAATAGAAGAGAATGATGAAAAATGGCGAGACGAGGCTTTTGGCAGCCATGACAGCTATAGGATCCCCGCAACAAGAAGAGGTAATTGAGTGTTTTCAAATTAGGTGAAGCTCAGTGAATTCGATTATGAAACGAGATGTTGAAAATAATAGGGACTGATTTTTTTCGCAGCAAAATATGTGACAATGGCTGACGTATGGAGGATGTAAAAGTCGACTGGCAATGGCGAGAAAGGCTATAGTGAAAAAAGGAAGATGGTGGCGTTTTCTCACTTCTGCTGTATTTGTTTTATTTTTACACGACTAATTCCTGTCTTTTAGGCCATTTTCAAGTTATTTTCTTTATAAAAGAGAGCACTTTTCATTACCATCTCGAATAATATGAATGTAACTTATTAGAAACCTTTCAGAAAGACTGTATATTCTGTCTTGTTGGTTTGATTGCCTGACATTTTAGTTAGGCGCTAAATTTACAACGATATTACTGAGCCGTGGAGGCTTTTTGTACTTTATCGATATCGACGTGCTCTTATCTTTGGCCCAGCGATCGTAGCTCCCCCTTGCATGACCTGGAGGGTCGGCTCGCTGGACCCGCAAGGGCATTGTGACAGGGAGCTACCAAGCGGGAAGGACGCCTGTGGCCGCCACCCACCCGTCTCTGTGTTGGCGTCAACTGCGGGATGTGCAGGGGTGATGTTGGCCTGCGTTTAGCTTGCAGTGCCGAGGGATCTAAAGTGTGGATTACTGAAAACCTGCCGAGCTGTCAGAGGCGAGTTTATCAGTTTTTCTGGGTGCTCCGGATCTGTTTATTGGCACAGAAGTCTGCACCTCCGTGGAATTTGTAGGCTGAATTGTATGAGCAATAACTTATGTGTTAAAAAAGTCTGTTAAATGTTTTAATAAGATCTTCGTATATTGTATCTTACTGGAAGTTTGATCTGTGAATTTTAAGTATCCGTGGCTCCTTTAGTTTGGGTTAATGTTAGTGTCTGCCTCTACAAGGAGGTGTGCTGTGAAGTTCGTTGGCAGTGTAGTAAATATGGGTGTTTAAGGGCTTCTACCTGCCTGTTATTAATTCTCGCTTTCCTTGAGGAAAATAACTATCAGCTGATTTAAGTTCTGGCGCATGGTATTGGTCGATGCTTAATATTATCACAAATTGCCTATTCCTGGTGTGAAAGTGGACTTTCGTGTTGTGAGAATGTTATCAGAGTTAGTGTTAAGAACCGTGTGGCTTATATTTAATTTGAATATTTTGGATAAATTCTGTGCTCAACTGGTAGTTGTCGTTTAGCGGAACATTAACTATCTTTCTGGACTTGGCTTCACTGTTTCTTATTCATTAAGGAGAATGTACTGCTTATTCTGCTTCAGGTCATGTGTTTAGACGGAAATTTTAGTTTGTTTTAGGAAGCATTGTTCGTAGTGAGCTTTGGTTCAATTGGCTCTGAGCACTATGGGACTTAACTTCTGAGGTCATCAGTCCCCTAGAACTTAGAACTACTTAAACCTAACTAACCTAAGGACATCACACACATCCATGCCCGAGGCAGGATTCGAACCTCGCGGTTCCGGACTGCAGCGCCTAGAACCGCTCGGCCACCCCGGCCGGCACACTCAGCTTTGCGTGAAGTGCGTACGTGCCCAGCAGCCGTAGAATTTGAGGCGATTGACTCGAGACTGGCTTAATCATTTGTTCCAGCAGAATTTGGTATAACTATTTAATTTTGAAATTTTCTTAAGCCAACTGCAAGTGGTGTCTTAAATTTTCTGCTAACTTCTTAGAGGACTGTTAAATTTCGCGTATCGCTCCGTAAGAAATTGCATTAACAATTGGTAGCGTAATCGTTATTTATTATAATCTTGGTTGTCATTTGAGCTTGAACTCAGGAACTTATTTGTGCTGCAGGGAATTTTGCTAAGACTGCTTGTGCTCTGGGATCGGTACTGTTTACAGACCCTGGTCATGCTCACTCATTCTGGGCCGGGGCGGCTTATACAGCCGCCTGTTTATGCGATTCTGTGCACAAGCCTCGGGCAGCGAAAACTCACGCTGTTGGTTGTCTGCAGTATTATTTCCTCCAAGCGAAGCCGCGGCTTTAAATGCTGCTGTCTGAAGTTAACTTGAAATCACAGAGCCATTTTCAGTCATTCTATTTGTTAGTTAAAGGAGCCTCCCTTTCAATAACCGTATTGCTTTTTGAAGTTATTTAAACATTTTACTAGTGGTTGAGATCTCAACGGTCACACTTATTTAATGTAAATTTTAATTATTTTAATACTATTGTGGAACTCGGTAAGCCTTGCTACCATGTCTGTCTTATGAGGTTTTAAATCTTCTGTTCTCCTTCTTTGGTCAGTTTGTATTTTAGTGTTAGAATTTTTTGGAAATGGCCTATTATATGGCCAGTTCAGTTTTATTAAATTTGTTGATGGTGCCTACTGCTTATGAAGTTTTGATGATTCTTACGGCTGTTTAAATTGGGCTTGAAGTTTGTATCATTTGTCTTTTATCTTATGGTCTAGCAAGCAATGACTGTGTGCGAGCTATAATTGGCGTTTTCTGCCATCACTGATTATTGTTCAGTATTCAGATTAGTTGTTTAATTAAATTATTAATTAGGTTTAATGTAATCCACTCGGTGCAAAAATAATTTGTATGTTGTACCAGTGAATGAACTGTGCCAAATCCCCATGGGTCTAGCCTATCCTCTTCTTCTTTTCTGGCCGCACTAAGTGGCCGTATTTTCACATTTCAGTTACATTGACCAAAGAATAAAACTAAGCGTAGACTATTAATTTCGAATAACTACGACTGGATACTTACCTGTAATTTTGAGGAAAGTTAATTAATAATAAGGAATGGAAAATAACACCGCAGGTAACCATCTTTCTGATGAGTTTCCGATTCACACCATTACTTTTATTTTCGTGGAGGTAATGCAGCGTACTGTCTTCCATGCAGAAAATCATTTGGAAACAGCCTAAAGGGCAGAATCTAGCCTTGTAATAATAACATAAATGTGGCTGAAGTGAAAAAATGCCACCTTCCTTTAGTAAATTACTTGCTGGGCTACCCACTACGGTGAAAATGAAAAGTACAAATTGATATGTTAGGAATTCTTTTCTGAAAGCATTTGTCTGGAGTGCACTCTATTATGAAAGCGAAAAGTGAACGATAAATAGAAAATACTGTAAGAGAATGTAAGTTTTTGTAATGTGCTACAGTAAAATGATATACATTACATTTGTAAAACGAGTAACTACTAATGACGTACTGAATCGAATTATGGAGAAAAGAAATTTATGGGACAACTTTGCTAAAAAAAAAAATATAGGTTGATAGGACACATCTTGACGGATTAGGGAACAGTTAATTTTGTAATCGAGTGAAGTGTGGCCAGAGATTGTCTCAATGCAGTACGGAAATTTTAACGTGTGTAAGGTGCAGTAACTATGCTGATATAAAAGGGCCTGTGCAACGTAGTGTCGAGACTTTGATCACAATATTCTGCGTATGTGTGACTATTCCAGTACCAACACTGATAATGAAAATTTCTGGCAGGTTAAAACTGTGTGTCACATCGGGACTCCACATGATACAGAAGACGACTTCCAGAAAACCAACACAAGAGCTTTTTATAAAATTTTCAAAACGAAATTGACGAATTATCAGCCACTAAGTCTATGTTTTAAAAGACAAAATGACAAACTAGCGATTCATGACAAATAAAACGGAATTATTTGTAGAGTACTTCAAAAAATTCCTCAGTTCTGAGAAAGCAGTAATATATTTTGATAAAATAAAACCTGGAAATGTTTTTCCACATCAAAACCTCCGACCAAAACTGATATTCGAAGTATAATTTGAAGGAACCCAAAATAACAAGGCCTTTCTGGAGAACTCGGCTGTCGCGGAAGTATGGAAAAATTCCAGTCCCTTTACACAAGTAAGGAAATAAAGCAGATGTTAATATCTATAGAGGAATTCTATAGTGACTGTTACGTACACAATCCTATCCAAAAGTCCTTCAAAATCGTTTGGAAGAGCAATTAGAACATCAGCTCAGTGATATAGAAAGGGCATGTCCTGCGTAGAACAGATTATGAATTTGAAACTAATTACAAGGAACTACTGTCTAAGAAGCAAAGATCTTGCAACCTTTTTAAGACTGCAGGGGAGGTCTATGACTGTGTAGACAAAGAAACACTATTTAATACCTGTTAGAAAAGTTCGGAAGTTCGTCGTAGACAAAAAGACTTCGGCAATAATTAAAGAAACATTGACAGAAACAAAATTGAAAATGAAAATCTCTGGAGAAATTTCGGAACCATTTGAAATAAAAACTAGTGGAAGGCAGGTGACGGTCTCTCCCCAATGCTCTTCAAGTGGGTTTTTGAAAAAGGAAACAAGAGAATAGAATCATAAATTTCAAGAAAATAGAATTCAAGAAATCAGATCGGGACATAAAAACTCGAACGTAAAACTTAGTTGTCTAGCCTCTGCAGATGATTTAGCAATATTTTTCCGGAAACATCGCTACAACGACTGTGCAAATCAACCTGTTGAAAGAGACGGCGCAGGAGGCTGGATTACAAATTCCTTTCAAGATGTCGGGAGTCATAACGAACATAAAAAATGTTCCGAAACTCCTAAGCACAACATACAGTAAAACGAACAGAGTGAATAAATTTAAGTACTGAGAGGAAGCAATACAGTCAAACGGACTGGTAAAGAACCATAAAAAACCAGAACGCAGAAAACAGAACGACTTATCAACTAACTCAGACATTTACAATAACAATTCACCATCAGTAAAAACAAAAATGCAACCCACAACACTGCCTTAAAACCGGAGCCTCTTTATGCAGCGGAATGTCCAGTCCTCGACGAAAACGGAGAAACTGAAGAGTTAGAATAAACGGAAAGGAAATTTCTACAGAATATACTCGGTCCAAGAAAACTTGGGATTACTTGGATGACAAATGAAGAAATCTATACCCAAACCGAAAAATGTCTGACGCTCTCAACAGAAGAAGCATATTGTTCTATGGATGTTTCGATTAAATGAACACGGACAGACTGACTGAAAAATATTTGAGCATTACGACAAAAACCCAAAACCCAAATCAGGTATTTAAAAAGGCGTCGTATACGCCACTAACTGTAGAAACTATTTATTTTCACTACTGTAATTTCGGTCCTAGCCAATATCAAGTAGTACTTTGCAAAAGACTGTGCTTCAGTACACGTCAGAGTTAAAAATCCTCTGTCATGTACACATGTCATCGTCGTAAGTGAGCCTTTTAACAGCGTTAACATCCTTAACACACCCCAATAAGTCACTGTTGTTGCACACTGTGAACTGAGGCAGTAAGCTCCAAACACACTGTCTTCTGCCATAAGACAGGAATTGCAAAAGTGAAAATAAATCATTTCCACCGTCTTTAAAAAAAACCTACGCGGCTGAAAACCCCAATCATCAGAAGCAAATTAGTTAGTCGAGAAAAGTGAAAAAGGGTTTAGCCGAAATTAACGCTAAGAAAGCAGAAATTCTATACAAGCAGACTTTTCTAAATAAGAGTAGGAAGTTCGGGGCTTTTCAGGAAAAGGTCAGACAGCGCATCACTCTATGGACTGATGAAAGAAGAAATGAATACAATTAGAGAACGAAGAAATACTGGAAAGGCCGACAATCAGGAAAGAAGGCAAAATCACTAGCATGTTTCTTCACGTGGTCCAACCGAAGACGGAAGAAGAAGATATAACGAAAATATCGAAAATTAAAGAGTACATATTATCAATGGTGTCATAAAACCACTTCATGGGGTTTTCCGTTGAGAGCAATGGAAGACAGCGACCGGATGGGAAGCAAAAGCAATAAAGCGAATCGTAAGAATGGTCTGTAGTGTTTTTGGTAACCTACAGAGGGACCTCAAAACTAAGTTTCCCACGCATTTAAATCGTGACGGGCTAGTTTAACGGCCACTCTATAGTACCAGTTTTGACTTATGGCAGTGGGACGTGGACTTTTAAAACGATACGCATTCAAAAACTGAGAGACGCTTACCGAGCCACTAACAGATAATGCTGCGAGATAAGCATACAAACAAATGCAGATTGCAATGGAAGTCATTAATTTTGACAGCACCGGAAATGAAGTGGAGGTGGCCAGGGTATACAGACAGGCGAACGGATGATAAACTGACCTCTAGAGTTCACTGGCCGACTCCAAGAGTGAAAAAAAAAAAAAAAAGAAAAGAAACAGGACTGAGACGATGTCGAAATGGGAAGATAGTAGATGACGCTAGAAAGCATGCAGATGTGTATACATATAGGTGAAGACCGTAATCCATGGAAAATTTAGAAAAGTATTTTATCCAGCAGTGGATGTCAAATAGCTGCTGTTATTACCTTCGCTACATCAGGTGTTACTTCTGTCTATACATGTCTTCTGGTTCAGAATATTGTGCTGCATTATGTCAGTTAAGAAGCTTTAAATCTACTCACAAATCAGGTTGACTATAGTATTCGAAGGTATTTTCTATAAGTCGTGTCGTAAGGGCATACACCTCCCCCCCCTCCCCCCCCTCCAATAAGGGGCAGAGAAGCACCGATACAGTCACGTTACCCCACGCCTAGAAAAAAAAAAAAATCACGAGCCGTTTTTGAATCCTGTCCAGCTAAACAGACAGGACTTCCAATTCGGCATAAGTCTGAAGACAATCTCAGTGTGTAATGGACAGTAACAATTGTACGTAGAGCCGTGCGTCACGAAATTTTGAAACTACCACGATTTGCCGCTCTTCTCTGTACTGGATACACTTTTGGGAATCAGTGTGGAACTGAAATCGAAAATTTTTCGAATGTCTAGAAACGATGGACCTACTTACTTTGAGAAAATCTGCTAACAAGGAACTTGGTTTGAGGGAGTGATGTTTCCGCAGTCAGGATGGTTTGTGCGGAGAAGATACCATTCCAAACTGATCTTCATGTTTGGTCTCAAAATGTTTCAGAATTCGTTTAACAACGGATGTGAGTGATACAGGTCGCTAATTATGTTGCCAGAGTGATTACGTTCTTGGCAGACAGACGTCATATATTCATAAATTAATTACTTGAGCACTAACAGTTATGTTGCATAAGAAGACGTAATCTTGTCGGTAGTAAAAATCTTCTTGCAATGAACAGAGTATTGTGCATAACAAATCATTAAGATGAAAAATTATTTATAATAATTATTAAGAATTAGTGTAATTCTTTCTATACAGCTGACAAATATTTTTTAGAAGTAGAACAGACATAAGACCAAAAGTTAGAGCGTTTTACCAGGCACGGTCCTAGTGACACTGAAACAGGTCTATTGGGAGTTTGTATTTGCATTTCTGCAATCTGAAGATACTTTGGATATTTCAGACACTAAGCGAGAATTTGGAATCTCTTATTACTCGCTCGCAGTCTTAGGACAGAGTACCTGTGTCGCTGAAAGATGTGTTAGTTTTCTCATCGCTGCTTGGCAGCGAGGAGCGGGAGAGTTCTATCGTTAGAGGAGTAGAGACAGACGCCGGGCAGAGGACTCGTGGCAATGCAAACGTAAAGCGAATTGTATCTGTGTTTAAGTGATAAAATGATTTGAGTTTGAATATTGTGGAGCAGAGGAGAAAGATCCGATTAGTGATTTAGAATGAAATGAGATGTAATGAGATTAGAAAAGCGTATGTAGAGGAATGGAGATAATATTTTTTATTTAGTGGCACTGCAGTTGCGTGCAGTTTGTAATCATTGTTAAATGAGACATCCATATTCGGGAATTTCAGAGTTTTCATTAAATGTTGCGTAATTTTCACTGTAAGGTATTTTTTACGTTTATCAATTATTTGTCTAACATTTGTGAGAGTAAGACTCTGATATCGATGATGGCCTTTGTCAATGTTAATGAGTGTTGTAACATGAATTTCATACAATTAGTTATGTATCAGATATTTTAGAAACAGTTCGTTAAAGGAATATTTTGCCTAAGAGCATTGACCACATTCTCGATCAAAGTCATTTTTATTTAAAGAGTGTCTCAGTCAATGATGTGTGTAAAATAGTTTATTTGTTGTGTGGAGGATTGCACTAAGCTCTCATCAATTGTAGTTAGAAATTTGCAGCAGGCGCACAGAGAGCAGGAAGTACCAAATTTCCAAGCAACTACATTACGAGGCGAGATATTTTTCATTACAGGACCAGACTCCTACGAAAATTATCAACGCACAGGAACTATTTCATAAACAGAATTATTAGGCGGATCATTAACGTACAGAGACCACTTTGTTCAATTAAAGAGATTAATAGTAAATTTCAGGATTTAATCAGTTTGCACATTTTTTTTGAAAGATTATTAAACAGAGCCAATTTCACGTTGTATTGTCGCAGGCAGATATATTCGGTTTCTATCGAAGTTGGAAATGCACGAAGCCACTCAAAGCTAAGCAACAGCAAAGTTGTTCAACGAATTCTGGAACATTTTGAGGCCAACCTACCAAGCCAGGAAGAGCTCAAAACTTCAAACCAAATGAGAAGAATTAATAAGGGAACCTTTCAACATAAAACAAAGTCACAGAGTCATGTCAAGGGAATTACAGCTTAACGTGACACCCAAAACGGGTCAAACTTGTATTTGCACATGCACGCAGCACAGGCAGAGCTTTGTGAAATAAATTAATATTGAAACATGCAGGGGAATAACGAAAATTTCATTCAAAAAGTTGTACACGACTTTGGTCTCCAATAAAGGAAACATCAATCTAAGACAATTAGTCTTACAGTTACAGGCAGAGCTTTGAACGCAAATTATCTCAACCCGCAGTTTGGAAGACTGTGTACAGTCATTCCTTCCCCATTTCCATTGCAAATTTAAATTTGTTTCCAGGAAGCTAAAATTCTCTTATCTACTGAGGATGAAAGCAAATTATATAGTTCTCTGTATAAGTAGGACATGAAAAAAAATCGTTTTCCTTTCTTTCGGGCACATCATCCAGACACAGGGGAACTACAAAATTCCGAGGAATATTTAACAACTGATAAAACGATACTCACTGAGATAATGATATCATTTCGCTCGTTTCAGCATCCTCCTAGTTAAGTTGAGACACATCAAGTCGATGTGATAAGTAAGCTATCAAGAAAGAGAAGACTCAACGTGGTGTCTATGTGTTTACTTGGGACTCCAGTTTATGTGGCTTTTGATCACGTTGCATGTGGACTGGTGCACTGACTACGAAGTTGCTAAAGACATGTTTGCCTTAGGCACTCTCTTCTCTACATTTACGTCTATATGTACATCCATATTCTGGAGATCAGTGTGAAGTGCAGAGCAGAGAGTACCTCCCGTAGTTCCACGTATTAGGCTCTCCTTCCGTAGGGAGCACGGGAAGGATGACCGCTTAAACGTCCCTGTGCTCGCTGTGATCAGGCTACTCTTATACGTAGCCGGTTGTAGTAGATTCATAGATTTCTCACTCAATACTGGTTCTGGAAACACTGTAAGTAGGCTTCCGCGGTATAGGCGGCGTCTGTCTTCCAGCGACTGGCAGCTTATGCTCCTCTTTTTAATTAGTGATCATTTTAATTACCTCAGATGACACTCGCTGAACCACATGGAAAAGTATACCTCGTCCAAAACCTGTTCTAACGACGAACTACCAAATACTCGCTAGTGTGACAACGAAGGGACAATTCTAACTACCCTCAGCAAAACCGTCTTTTCCTTTTCCGCTTCCTACAAAAGAGTGGCTGATCGCAGAATATTAAATGGCAGCAAACGTTTATCTTTTTGTTTTCAAGAATATATCTTACAGATCTCAACAGAACAAACTTCTATCACAACAGCTGTCTCATCTTGCAAGTCACACTTGTCAAATCCTCGCCCCTCCCGTAGCTTTCCCTCCTCTTGACTGAAAAAACACGTATGGAATTTCTCTTCTTTCCTAGCAGCTATTATTCAATTTCAAACCGTTCCTGTTTCAGTATCCCTTCCACCTCTAATACCAAACAAGGCTTCAAAAATGCTAAACTAGTCAATATAATTCTTAAACCTCCATTATTTTGTTATTACTATTGGTGGACCGAGCGAGGTGGCGCAGTGGTTAGCACACTGGACTCGCATTCGGGAGGACGACGGTTCAATCCTGTCTCTGGCCATCCTGATTTAGGTTTTCCGTGATTTCCCTAAATCGTTTCAGGCAAATGCCGGGATGGTTCCTTTGAAAGGGCACGGCCGATTTCCTTCCCAATCCTTCCCTAACCCGAGCTTGCACTCCGTCTCTAGTGACTTCGTTGTCGACGGGACGTTAAACACCAACCACCACCACCACCACTATTGGTGTTACTATGATTATTACTGCCGTAAACTATAATCTTTTATTTAAAATTTAAATTGTTATTACTGATTTTGTTATGTAATAACTAATTAATTTAATTCGTAATTCCCCCGTAATTTTATCGCCATTGTTAGTGTTATTATTATTATTGTTAATTATAATTTATATTAAGTAAGCAAATTGTTATTAGTGTGACTGTTATGTAAAATTCTTTGTATGTGTTGTTCCTGGACAGACGTAAGAAAGGGCCTTAGGGATGTAATCTGGTCAGGCGAAATAAGGAATAAGTAAATCCATCAATAATTTCTCTTTTCGTTTTTAAATGCCATTTTCAAATATCCGTTCAGATAATCATCACTCTCTCGTTTCTATTTATTTAGGTTTAGTTTTACTTTTTATGATGCGGTGCAACTATTCTGCGTTAACTGGTGGAGGAAATTTGTCTATTCTGTATAGAATTGATCCCTCAAACTATTTTTCAGGGCTGTGAAAAATGCCATAAGAAAGAGGATGGGTTTCTAAGGTATTTGAAGAACATACGTTTTGTCTCAGTTTTACGTCTTTCAGTTATCCGACAACAAAGGGACCCAATCTTGCCCCGCAGGTAAAAGAATGTTACAGTTTTCGCTGATCAGAACATTTTGTTGTAACTTTCCTTATCCGTCACTGGCACTTTCAACTTTTCGGCGAATGCCGACCTATACTGCATGAGTTACTTAGGGAGAGATTTCTAAAAACAATTGGGTGCACCCATTTGTGACACAACACTCGCAGAATGTATACTGTGAAACAAGTCTATATCGCCTAGTTTAAAGAACTGTAAGCTGCTTATCGGATCAGAAAGCGGGTATTTTGGACGGATGTTTTAGACAAAGTTGTTTGATGTGGTTTCCTTTCAGTGTTTGTTTTCTCACAGTTAATAATCAACAAAATGTCATTTAAATTATTGTTAACGTATTCTACTCGATTTAAGTAAGATTTGATTTAGGTTACAATTACGCTTTATTGCATTGTCCAAACGGCAGTAGAAGCTGTCTGTTCTACTATATTGCTTTCGCGGTATAAGAAACTGTTCATTCCTAGCACAATTTATAATTAGGATAGTTATTCCGTTTCTGGAATGAATGACAGCAACCAGTGCATTCAACAACAAAACTTACTGAAATTTCTCTTAGTTAGAGACTGAAGAAACTTTTAATACTCAGGATACTTACTGCTGTTTGTTTATTCCTGATGTGAACAGTTAAGATTTTCGTCTTCTGATCTTCAAGAGACGTGTTGTTATACGTCCTGTTCATAATGGTGGATCAGGATGACAGGATGTTGAAAACGATCATCAAGAGTGAATAGTAGTGAATGCGATCTTGGCTGTTAAAAGTTTCTTCCATACAAACGTTACGTGCGGCTCCTCCATTCACAGCGCTACCTCTGCAGCTACTGCTGGAAGTTCAGACGGATACTGCTAGATGGCATGAGAGTCACAGTGGCAGCTTTCGCCGGGGTCCCTACTGCTGTACGACGAGAGCCTGCCGCTTTGAGGTGCGTTTTAAAGATAGCGGACGAGGCGCCAGTAATTCATCACATCTCATTCAGTATGTGTTCCGCATCATGCACACTGTCATAGCTTCCATTTAGTGCCCCGCTGGTATTTCTGTGAGATTTTTCGACGCAATCTTAGAAATGTGTCTCCGCACAACAGACGTTGTGTGGGATAATCAGAAACACGAATTCTGACAGGTCATTGTAAAAGAAAATAATGATGCACAACCCTAGGAATTTTTATATCTGTATGACAAGTTGTAGGCACACTATCTGGGAACAGCGTAAGGATTCCCCACACGAGTGACGTATCATTTCGCTCGCTTCGACTACAGAACACGCGGGCGATTTATCATCTTGACGTGAAGTTCTGTTGTGCAACATTAACTGCTGTGTTTAGAGTAGTGGCAGTTGATCTCTGTAGGTAGGCTAATATTTTGAAAAATATGCTATAAAAAGGGAACTAAAATTTACTAAACTCGTTTTGGGTCGCATTTCTTGGGGACTGTAAGCGTTTTTTACTGACACCAAGTGTGTTATGTACATCTTTCCAGACTATACTTCGCAAATACATTTTGAAGTTCATATCTTTTTCATTTATTATTCTTTTAGCGTAACTAGAAGTATTTACTCGATGGCTTTGCAATCTCAATAAGTCTATATAAATTTATCAATAGCGGCACTGCTAGTTAGCACAACTCTTGTAATTTGTATGAGCGATAGATAGATGGCTTTAGAATAGGTGAGCCCTAAATACTTAAATAAAATGTACCCTTAATATTACCTGACTCTGCTTAGAAATTAAAAACGTTAATAATGTGTCTAATTGTTTCATAAATAACGCAGACTCGCCAAATAGAACCCATTTGATTGTGATTATTAGTATGACCTCCCATAAAATTTTAGTTCTACAGCACATACTTCAAAATAGAGCACACTACAAAATATAACAGTATCACTGCGTTTAGATTTGTTTTTCTTCTGTATAGGCCTATAAGGGGAAATTCTACCTTCAGCTTAATAATTCAGAGTGGTCCGTGTTCCCTATAAATTCTAGCGTGAAGACCTTACTCCATGTGAGCACAGCAAAACGAAGCATAAATTTCTTGGGAACCGTAGTGATTTGCAGACAGATCGCACGAAGTGGCGACGGATATCTGCGATCTTACGCTCTTGTGTGTGGGCCCTTCAGAAGGTACGTAATGCCAACACGAGAACTGTGTCCCTCTATCGGAAATTCTCCCAAGATGGGCAATCACTGGATGTGTCGATCAACACACGGCAAAGAAACGCAGTACACACCCTACAAATTGATGTAAGCCAAATCGAAAGAGTTAATTGGGTCACTTACCTTGTGTGATACGTAGGTATGATTCAGTTCCGTTCTAATGTACGCTCATGAGAGTCCGATGTTACAAAAAGAAAGGAGAGACGAACCAAAATTCTTAGTAATGAATATTTTGAGAAAGATGTGCTAGAGAAAAATACGCAAGAATAGAGAAAACCAAGAAAGGTATAAATCTACGATTTATGGAGAAACAGAAACCTGTAATGTTAAGCCTCCCTTCAAAGTGAAGTGTTTCGTTTAATTTTGTGATTTATAGTAAGGTTTAGATTTTAACTTCATCTGTTTTTTGAGTTACGAAAAGCTTTGACTCAGTACCACGCTCAGACCTACTACCGAAAGTTCGATCTTATGGAGTGCCAAGCAAAATTTATGAGCGGATTGAGGATTTATTGGCAGGGACGACGTAGCCTTCAGCAGATGTAGAAGAAACTTCGGGTGCACACCAGAGAAGTGTATTGGCACCTTTGGTGTTCATGTTGTATATTAGTCTCCGTGCAGCCGATATTAATAGTAACCTCAGACCTTTTGCAGGTGATGCAGTTATCTAGAATGAAGTACAGTCTGAAAGAAGCTGCACAAATATTCAGTCAGATCTTAATAATATTTCAAAGTGGTCCTGATCTTGGCAGCTTGCTTTTATTACTCATGAGTGTAAAGCTATACACTTTACGAAAGGAAATAACGTAATATCCTATGACTGTTACATCAATGAGTCACTTTTGGAATCGGTAAACTCATATAAATACCTGGGTGTAGCACTTTGAAAAATGTGAAATGGACACAGACATTGTTGACTCCGAAGGATATTGTGGAAGTGCAACCAGTCAAAAGGAGAGAATACTGCTCAAATTTATGAGACCTGTACCAAACGGGACTAACAGAGAATATTGAACGAATAAAGGGCAGCAAGAATGATCACAGGTTGTTTGTCTCGCGGGAGAGTGTCACTGAATGCTGAAAGAACTGAACTGACAGATTTTGAAGGTAGACGGAAACTGCCCCGAGAAAGCGTATATACGAAGTTTCGAGAACCGGTGTTAAATGATGACTCTAGGAATATACTCCAACTCCCTCTGTATCGCTCACGTAGGGATCATGAGGACAAGAGTAGAATAATTACAGCGCGCAAAATGTATTCAAACAATCATTTTTCTCGAGCTCCATACGTGAATGGAACGGCAAGAAGACCTAATAACTGACACAAAGGGACCTATCCTCTGTCATGCATTCAGTGCTTTTCAGAGTATGGTTATAGATTTAGTTGTAGATGCAGATGTAAATGTCATCGAAAGAGCAAAAAAGACAGGTGAAGGCGAAATTAAAAATTGAATTACTATCTCTGAGTTTAGAAATGAAACTGCCAAGAAGTCTGAAGCCTTTATAAGAATATGTATGACATTTGAAAGAACAACTGCGAAGAAGCAAATAAAAGAATGCGTTAAGGATGTTATATGGCCTCGTATTATTTCTTGATATGGAGTGCTGTTGTTGTGAACAGCTACGCAAAGTGGTCGAAGGACGGTGAGATCCGAACTAGGCGACAAGCTGTTGTACATCCACGCTTCGTCACGGAACGCCAGAGGCTTACCCGCTCTGTAAACTAGGATAGGCAGCGATCTGTGGCATATCTGAAGACAGAATACAATACGGGTCGAGGCACAAGTGTTTCGGAGCGTGCACGTTGTTAAAGATAGGGGGAGCAGCAGACGACCCGTACGTATTCCCGCGTTGACCCAACGGCATCGTTAATTACGACTGCCGTCAGCATACGATAATCGGCATTGGGCCGTAGTTCAATGCAAAAGTGGGTCTTGTCCGGATACGTCGTCATCCAGGCGATTGCCTGCCCAGAATATTCACCGCATCACGGACGCAAATTGGTCGGAGCAGCATCGCGCTTTTGAGGACTTTCACCTGGGCTTCCAAGGGACCTGTGGTAGTAATTGCAAGCACCGTGATGCTTGATGTCTTACCGGGCCTTGGCGTATTCCATTAGTACAACTGTCTGTGCCACAAGACCAGATGATGATGATTATTAGTGTTTTAGGGCGCACAGCAACGAGGTTATCAGCGCCCGCACAAGACCAGACCATGATAGTGAATTCCTGTAGATGTCTTGGCCGCCAAATTCTCCTATCTGAACCCGATCGAATACGTCTGGGGCGCTATCGGACGCCAACTCCTGGACCACAAACCACCGGCACGTAATTTAGGGGAATTGCCTGACAATTGCGTAGGCTTCTGGTGCCACGTACCTCGGGAAACCTACCAAGCGTTTATGGAATCCATACCAAGCAGGATCACTGCTGTATTGCGTGTCAAACAGCAACTAACACGGTAGTAAAGCAAGTGGTCGTAATGGTTTTCACTGATCAACGTGGATTCTCCGTTATACTAAGATATGTTCAATGAACACCTTGTTTCCAGAATGAAATTTTCACTGTGCAGCGGAGTGCGCCCTGATACGAAACTTTCTGGCAGATTAAAACTGTGTGCCGGACCGACACTCGAACTCGGGACCTTTGTCTTTCGGGGGCAAGTCCTCTACCAATTTTTTTTGTTGATCTCATTTTGTTCTATATTGTTAGTTGAATTTGTTCGGGACGGACGTCCGATGACACCTGTTTAGGTCCTTCGTTGATCCATTCAAGCAGTTTTTTGCTACAGAGGATAGCTAACCCTTTGACCAACACGCTGAGCTACCGTGCCGGCAACTAACTGAGCTGCCCAGGCACGACTTACAACCCGTCCTCACTGCTGTACTTCCGCCAGTACATCACCTCTAACCTGCAAACACCTTTTCCTGTTCTATCTGAACAGTTTGTTTTTATGACACTGAGCCAAAACCTTTATGAGGAGTTATGGATCCTAGAAAATGTAGTAATTTGTGACCATTGCTCAGCTGTATAATTTCGTTCCATTAATTTTAATATTAATTTGTAATTTATGTCGCACTGCTAGCCGCTGTATTGGAGACACGAGTACAGTGCATACATTGGCTCTGCGACCTTCTCTATGGGTCCACACATGCAGGCAGCATCTAGATCGACTTACCCTCTACATATGTTGGAGACATTTGTCCTTCAGTTGCCTCTAAGAAGCGTTATGTCGTCGACAGAAAAAAAGATTTGAGATTTTCTGCAGAAGCTAATGTGATAATTGATGATGACGTTTATCATGTAGATGAGAGTAAAACTTATCAAGATCCCACTGAATATTTGTCAAGCTTTTTCTCAGACAGTACTTCATTCCAAAAATCTTCATCAGCGAAAAGCCTGCGGTCACTATACATATATTATTAATCAGGTCATTAATACACAACATGAACAGCAAGGGCCCGCACATACTCGCCTGGGGCACTCTTTACGTTCCTCGTCTTCTACTGCCTTTAAGATATAAGACTTACAGACCTGATCTGGACTGTTCCATCTTTTAACTGTCTGTCTTAAGTCGCTCTTTCCTTTGTATGTGTTTTGTAATTCAAACCCAAAGGAAAGAGACACACAGGACGACGAGTTAAAAGACGGAAATGAGTCCAGAAGTGGTCGATACGGCTAATTTGCGAAAGGCAGGAGAAGGTCTGAAGATACTGCTGCATCTGCCTGTCACTCCCCGACCAACATAATATAAAGTAGATGGCTACCCTCTACCCAGAAATCCTCAGCCCAGCGATAAATTCATTTGAGCCCGTTTACGATCGTACTTTCGTTAATAATGGCTGGTGTCAAAGTCAAATGCCTTTCAGAAGTCAAGAAGTAAACTTGGATGCATTGATCCACGGCTTACAGGATGTTCTTTGAAAAAAAGGAAGCACGAATTGGGTTTACTTTAATCGATGTTTTTCTATAATCGATGTTTTCCAAACCCATGCCGGCAGGCATATAGGAGGTTGTTTTGTTCGAGATACCTCATAACCTACGAGTATTTGCTAAACATAATACGAAAGTTCAATTCAAGCGCATTCGAGTTTGGGTAAACAACTATATTAAAATCTTCACTCCCCAGGGTGACACGCTACAAACTTATTGCGCTGTCTTCAAGGCCTGGGAAGTTTGAAGCTTGAACAATAACAGAACTTTTCGCGATATCTCTACCATCAAGTTTTAGTTTATTTCTGAAAATAAAAGGGTAACCTAGACTTTTAAGAATTGTCGCACACGTAAAAGGTGCATAAAAGTTTATGTACGTAGTCTGGTGGTGTGCAAAGTGTTCCGTGCCAGGAGCGCTTCCTCGTGGGGTGTTACCTCGCACAGTGAGTCAGACGGTGCCACATGAAGGAACTTGGTGGGCGGATTGTGCCGCGAATGTCGGATGCCAGGGGAGGGGGAGGGGTAGTAGTGTGTAGTGGCGCCGCAGGGGCGCCGCGCGCCACGTGTGTATGTGTGGGAGTCCGCGCCTGGTACTCCCCCGCAGATAGCATCTCCAAAACTTGCACCGAGGTCTACCGAGGCAGTAACCACCGCCCCCTGGGCGTGCAATTGCTCAAGACTATAACAGCCCCTGCGTGATAAACTCTCCTCTCTTCTGCCTATGAATCACATTTGTGTTAGAGGATGACAAGGAGACGGCCCAATTTCTGAACTCCATCCTCAGAAACTGTTTCTCTCCGGAAGACCGAAACACAGTTCCTCGTTTCAATTTTCGTACCTACGCCGAAACTGGAGGTATTGAAATAAGTGATGGCAAAACAGAAAATCAAGCGAAACCGCTCAAAATATGAGGTTAGGCGAGTGGACTTGATCAGATACATATAAGGTTCTACAGAGATTATGTGAAATAACGTGATCCACTTCTAGCAGCAATTTATCATAGGTCGCAGGGGGAATGAAGCGTCCCAGGTGATTGAAAAAGGCCCAGATTCTTCCCGTTTATAAGAAGGAACGATAAGAAGATACACATAATTAAAGGCCTATATCGATTACGTCAGTTTTTTGCAGAATTATGTAACACGTGCTGTGTTCACGAGTTATGATAGTAGAGATAAGGAGAGAGGAGAAGATTTTGAAATACGGTGCTGGAAAATTTGCTGAAGATTATGGGATTGTATTAAATAACTAATGAAAAGGAACCGAATCTACTGAACATGGTTAGAAATTGGTGATAAGTTGCCATGGTACCAAACTGCTGAGATCATCGGTCCCTAGGCTTACACACTACTTAATCTACCTTAAACTAACTTACGACGCTAAGGTCAAGACACACGCCCATGACCGAGGGAGGACTCGAATCTCCGATGGGAGTGCTGCGAGAACCGTGGCAAGGCGCCCTAGTGAGCAGCTACCACGCGCGGCTGTGATCAGAAAGGGAAGGGATAGGTTCGTAGAACATATTCTGAGGCATTACACAATGGTAATTCGGTGATGGATGGAAAAGTGGAGGGTGACAACCGTTGAGGAAGATCAGGACTCGAATGTAAAAAACAGGTTCAAGTGGAAGTACATCGCTATGCAGAGACGGGAGTGGTACAGCAGTCTTCTAAAGGAAGGTCTAAGCACCAGCAACATTATGGGGTGTTTGGAGAACGTAAACATCCTTGTAGCGATTGAAATCGATCCCGCAGACAGAGATCTTGAGAAACTGCTGAGAGTCAGAAGGCGGTAGGTAACAGCGTCGAGGTTGATGTGGTGTTCCATGATTTCCGGAAAGCATTAGATACGTCTCCTCACTGCCGGTTAGTGAACAAAAAACGAGCTTACGGAATATCGTACCAGCTTTGTGTCCAGACTGAGTACTTACTAGGAGGTAGGGGCCAAGTCATCGTTCGTGTTACTGTTAGCAGCAAATATAAATAAGCTGGTGCATGAAATCAGAAGCTTCGTGAGGATATTATTTCGGAGGCAGGCTGGGCACATACTGTACCCGTCTGGTCTTCGAGGTGATTTTCATAAACCACTAGAGATGAATGCAGGAACAGTTCCTACGAAAGGGTGCGGCCGAAGTTTTCTTCAGTTACCACACATTGCAGATCGCTCCTCAAACTGACAATGCCAGGAACATGTACTGCGGAGGAATGCCATTTGCTGAAGAGATAAGCAGTTCGCTCTCAACATAAAGAAATGCAGCGTATTTCGCATAACGAGTGGAAAGAATCGGTTCTTGTTTGATTCCATGACTGTCGCATAATTACTGGAAATACTGAGCAATGTAAAACATCTAGCAGTAGCTTCCAGAGCGACTTAATAGGGAGCCACTCCATAAAATTAATGTTTGGGGAGATACATACCCGACAGAAATTAATCGGAAGCATCTTATTTCGAAGTAGCTCGCAAGGCCCTCGTTCGACAGGTTTTTGAGTGTTTACTGTTCAATCTGGGACCCATACCAGGTAGGATTGATACAGGAGAGCAGCACGTTTCGTCACGGTTTCGTTTGTTCAGCGAAAAAGCGTTACAGAGATATTCTTCAAACTCTCAAAGCAAACGCCTAGAGAGAAAGCATCGTGCACTACATAGAAGTTCATTGTTTAACTTACAAGACTTCTAACAAGAGTCAAACGTAATATCAACTATATCTCGCTGTCGTTCTAGGCGAGCTGAACTAACTTAAAGCTGTCGGGTTTCTATCCATGTGAGTTCGCCGAGGCAGCGTGGCGTTTCGATTAGTGTCGCTCCAATTATCTTGTGCCGAAGCAACTTCTCCAGAAGATGGTAAGAGTGGATGGAAACAAGAGTGGATGGAAACCCGAGAGCGTCACATTAACATATTAAATCTTCCCACATTTATCTAGTGATGTCACAGATATTCGAGTCCATATCGAGGTTTCTGTCCCAGCATGCCGTCCACAAATGGGAATGGAAATATGGTATTGCTATACGATAGAATAGTTTACAAAACACTGTAATGAGGTTTGGGGGATATTGATGTAAATGGAAGGAGAGTACCTTTGAAGAAAACCCTAACTCAGTTTAGTAAAATGGAAGGAAGGTTGACTGGAGCTCAAAGTCCCGCCGACGTCCAGTCTGTTAGAGATGGAACACAAGCTCCGACACGGAATGGGTTGAGAAACGGAAGTATACCGGTATTCACCTTAAGCAATTTAGGAAAAATCATGGAAAAGCTAAGTTTGGATGCCAGGATGTGAATTTGAACCCCCCGCCCTCTCCAGTACGATTCAAGTGTTTTACCAATGCTGCACTGGCTTCGTTTGAATACAGCAGCAAAGGTGTCCAGAGCACAACAGCCACTTTCAGTATTTCCACAGGTGGCAGACGTTGACAACAGAGTACTCCACATAGGGCAACTTATGTGTCACTTCACTCTGCATTGTTGCCAAATTTATTCAATATGGCGGATCCAAGATGGCGGCGATAGATATAGCAACATTTCAATGATGTAATGATGGGAAGTTCTAATTTTGGCGGGAAATAGGTCAATTGGGCTATCTCCACTAACCTAACCCCCTCCCCTCCCCCTCCCCAGGCCCAGAAAATGGTGGGAAGTTCAAATTTTGGCTCAAAAAGGTCAATTGGGCTTCCTCCGCTAACCTGAAAAAATGGGGGGATAAAGGTCACTTGGGCTACCTCCACTAACCTAAGTCATCTGACTGCCACCTTTCCCTTGGAATTGATGGGAAAAGGACTCAGCCTGTCCTGGGCTGCTGGATAGGATGGATGTAAGTCTTTATTTTTCAGGCAGTCTTTATTTAAACAATTTGAGACAGTGGCTCCATCGAGTGTGTTCACCATGAGGTCCAGAGTCCAACTAACCTAGTACAGAGTACTTCCACCAGAGGGCGCTTTCATCCCATGGCGGTCTGTGGGGGAAAATGGTGGGGAAAGGACTCAGCCTGCACTGGGCTGCTGGAGAGAGGAAGGAGTGTACTTTATTTATTTTGAAACAGTTTATTTATGAATGGATTTCATGTAGTATATTTATTATACTGATACAAAACACTCACTCTAATGTGCTTGGGATCACAATACACAGCCTACAGACCTGCAAACTACTCGTAAATTAGCGAAATAATGCAGCACACAGCATACAGACCTGCAAACTACTCGTAAATCACCGAAATAATGCATATATAATACTCAGCCAACGCGCTCACAACTCGCTAACAGCCGAAAATAATGTAATGCACTAACACCCACTGCATGTAAAAAACGCTTTCAAACTATCGTCAACCGCAACTTATCAGAGGCTCCAACACACGCACATGTCGACACAGGCACAGGCACTTTGCAGTTACAGCCAGAAGGTGAAAGTCGCGACTATTTTCAGGTATACAATTAGAGTTCTTTGAGTATTATACTGACGTCACATGTCTATGTAAATAAGAGCCAAGTCACCCTCTGGGCCATGTGCCATGTTCACCTAACCACTGTGGCTGAGGCTTACCTGCCGGTCCAAAGCCGAGAGAGATGTTTGCATAGTGGCTCACCCTCGCAGATGCAGCTGAAGGGTTCTCAATGTTTATTGATGTCACAGGTCGCGCTATATAAATCTGTTCCAATGCTTCCCAATTATCACAGGGTGCATTGTTCCTAGCAACCCTAACGGGACATGTGAGATGTCTCTGACCATGTATGTGTTTACTCAGCCACTACACATACCTGTTGGTCCTGCGCAGGCCGAATTGCCAAGTGCAAGATGTTTGCTTAGCGGCTCACCCACGCAGGTGCAGCTAAAAGTTTCTCATTGTTATACTGACGTCACATGTATATGTAAATAAGAGCCAAGTCTACCTCTCGGAAATAGTAAAGTGCTGCAGAAATAGTTCGTCGTCGCTTTTGTAGGAGCTTTCGTGACGTCTCAGCTTATCTGAATGGAAATTCTTGTCCTAACAGGCCCTGTTAATGAAAATAGCCGACAATAACACCAATTGGATTCTTCCTGATGGTCCTAACGAGGCATCACGTGTCATCATTCCTGGAAATCGCAATATCCTGCTTTCAAACATACGTCTCAGAAATGGTAAACTTCTCACCGCTAAAAGCCTTCATCATGTTAGTGCACGCTTTCGAAAACGCGGTTAATCATAAAATCATACTTGTTACTTAGAGAGAGAGAGAGAGAGAGAGAGAGAGAGAGAGAGAGAGAGAGAGAGAGAGAGAGAGAGAGACGGTGGTCGCATCAAGCCCTTCCAGAAATAGTGACATTCCGTAAAAGATTCTCATTGGCTGTACATTCAAATGAAGCTCTCTCATTGGTCGTCTCGGTCTATATATAAACCCACAACCAACCTCCATTGTCCTCAGTCTGCTGCTGTCTGCCTTGTTGTGCGTTCCATCGTCTCTCTGTGTACTTGTTGTTTTCTCTCCGCAAGATGAATAGAGGCAGCTGCAGCAACGCTTCAGAGTGTAGCAGCAAGAAGTGTAGAGCTCTGCAGACGAGATTACCAAGTGAGTAAATAAATTCTATTTTGAGTGTATATTTTCGTGTGTATGTTAAATTCACCTTATTAATCCCGTCTTCTTGTTATAGTAAAACTCCACGATTGTATATTGGGGTGTGAGGAGAGACAGGGGAGGGGGGAGGGGGGGAGCTGGACCGCGGCAGACTCTCGAAGTCCAGCCTCCTGTGGTGAGTTCAAAGCCAGAATAACCATGTGAGTATAATTTTCAATGTAATTTGTTCTTGTATAGCAGCGATTCAAAATTTTCTTATTTCATACTTGTTTTTTTTTTTCCCTCTAGCTTACTTGATGCAAATGCAAACTGAGCTGGAGGCAGAGCTGGGGGCTGAAAAGAACTATCCACAGCAGCAGCAGAAGCGCTGCGTGGAATAGCCACGAGCTGTGGATAACCAACAACACCACTCACGTAAGTATAGAAAAAAATATCCATGTGTGATACTTCTGTGTAACTCGACATTCAAAATAAATAAAATTATGTCTCGTCCTGTTACATTAAAAGCTCTAGAGGAGGAGTTCGATTTGTTTGACAGGCAGCTGGAGGCTTTGCATCAGCAGATGCAGGAACAGCCTCCAGCAAATAATGAGATGCCCGAGCAGCGTACTCGTAAGCTGAAAAAAAAAAAAAAAAAAAGATCACGTTTGCACGTGCCTGTAGTGGTAGTAGTAGTACCATAGGAAGTTTTTTTCTGTAACAAATCGGTTTATATATCTAGTTTGTTGTTGTTGTAGGCGAGACAGACCAATTGTCAGATTCTGATGAGGACGATGACATGCCTGAATGGGTCAGACAAGGGCGCCCTGATCTGGACCTATTAGATGATGATGACGATGATGACTTTTTTGAGGGTGTGGTGAAGTCGCCCGATGAAGTGTTAATGCCTTGGAGCCAGAATGAAAAAGGTAATTACTCACTCTGCTTATAATCTTCTGAACGTCAGAATTCTTTTTTTCACTGTGCCAGCAGCGGTAAGCAATGTACTTAACTGTTATTTACTTTATCTCTTCTTCTACATCGGTCGCGTCTCTGCAGCCTCGACACAGTGTGGCGCGCATACCGATGGCGGCTAAACCTTGTTCCTCACCAAAGCGGAGACCGGTGAGGCACACATCGCCTATAAGGGCGCCGCTACTCGCTGCGCGGGTAGCCGCCGTGCCGGTCTGGGCGGCCGAGCGGTTCTAGGCGCTACAGTCTGGAACCGCGCGACCGCTACGGTTGCAGCTTCGAATCCTGCCTCGGGCATGGATGTGTGTGATGTCCTTAGGTTAGTTAGTTTTAAGTAGTTCTAAGTTCTAGGGGACTGATGAGCACAGAAGTTAAGTCCCATAGTGGTCAGAGCCATTTGAACCATTTTTGCTAGCCACCACTGCCCTGGCACCACCACTCTGGCGTCTGTGGGCTGAGCAATGACGCGCCACCCTTCAAGTTACCGGGTCGGGTCTACAACAGCAGCAACAACAGCATTGGGAACCATCACCACAGTCCGACTGCTCCCATCGCTCTGACCCGGTAGCACCACAACATCCTCCTCTGTCATCATCATCATCGTATCAGCCTCGTCAGAATCGGAGTAAACGTAAGGTATGTGTGCCTCGGTACATACCCACTTGCCCCTCCCCAACACCATCATCAACGGGATGGACTCAGAATAGTATTAATAGTAATATAGAAGATCCTGTGGCTAGTGGCAGTTCTCCCGTCCTTTTAGTGTAGGACATCAGGTCAGTGATACTATATCGCAGTTAGAATACTTGGTGATTGCAGACGCTTTTGAGGAGCGAATCTCGTTCACCAGGATCGAGAACCCGGCAGGAGGGTACCGCGACCCTGTTGGTTTTCTAAGGGAGTGACTTCCTGTCGTGGAAACGGAGCTCCTCAAGGTAGTCATTGATCTGCAGTATCCTGCTATTAAATGCGCAGTACGGTGCTCCGCATAGAATTATCGCAACCCCCCCCCCCCACCCCCCGCAAAGTTTTTTCTAGTGTTGAAGAGACAACTCTTCGTTATCTTTTGGGACAAAATGGCGTGATAACGCAGAGCACATCAATCGCCGAGTGGTCTCGTAAATCCGCCTTGAGTGCTACACTGGCCCGGTTTTCGGAGATGGTGGTCAGAGGGTCAGCTAAAGCACTGAGGCGAATACTGCAGCTGGACATCCATACACGTCTACCATCCGGCAAATGGAGGGTCAAGCTATATCAAGCTCCTTAAAGATATAGCTAACCAGAGGGCATGCATTCATGTTGAAAATAGAAACGATCATTCTTGTTTTGTATGGTCAATCCTGGCTTGTGAAAGAATTTACAATTACAGAGATGATCCTGAGCGTCCCAGTACATACCATGTAGCTGGTAATATTCGTGGGTGTTATAACTTTGATGGTATCAAGTTCCCCATCAAGATCCAGGACATACCTAAATTTGATGTGCAGAATACTGGCATATCGGTTCATGTTTATGGCCTGGAGAAGGAAAGCAAGTCAGATGAGCAAGACAAGCAGCGAAATTTGCCAGTGAGAGTGAGCTGCATGTAAACATGCTGCTCTTCTCTGAAGGCGATAATTATCACTATGTTTGGGTCAAAGGCATGTCCCGACTCGTCTCGTCCCAGCTATCAACAGATTGTTATGTAAAGCATGTTTGCTTAAGGTGCCTGAATTATTTCTTCTCTTACAAGTTATTAGTGGCGAATCTAGTAGAGTGTGCTTCCAAGGTCCCAGTACATGTTATTATGCCTACTGAGGAAAACAAATTCATAAAGTTCAGTAATGCTCACCACCAGGAGCGATGAGCTTTTGTAGTGTACTCCGACTTTGAATGCCTCCTCGCTCCTGTGACCCACTGTGAAGGTGATCCTACAGCCTCACACGCCACCTTTTCAGAGGAACACGTACCATATGCGGCAGCGTATCAAATTATATCGTCCTATTATTCCAATCTTAACCGCTACTAATCTTGTCGGGGATAATCCTGCAGTTTGGCTGCTCACTGAGCTTGAAAGCTTTCATGGGAGGTTGATAAGCTTTACAGTGACGACGTTCCCATGACCAGATCGAAGGAGAATCAAGGTTTGGACAATGACGCGGTTGACTGCCATATCTGTGTGCTGCCGTTAGACAGAAAACCGGAAACTCCTCATAGGGACCACTGTCATCTTACGGGGAAGTTCCACGGTGCAGCTCACAATGCGTGCAATTTGAAGTATCGGCAATTGAGACACATACCCGTTTTCTTTCATGGTTTAAGTGGGTATGACGTTCACTTTCTAGTTGAGCACTTGGCTGATTTCGGTTGGGAGAAAAATCGGGTCCTACCTGAGAGAGTCGAGAAATACTTTTCTTTCTCCAAACGAATGACGCCAAGAATTACGCTCCTCTTCCTTGATACGTTATGTTTTATTCAGGCGCCACTTCAGAAACTCGTTGACACTCTACCTCGGGAGGATATGCATATCACTTGAGCTGCGTTTCCTGACGAGGAAAAGTTTCAACTTGTGACTAGGAAGGGGGTATTCCCATATGTATGTGGAGAGTGTGGCGAAACTCAACGAAAACAGGCTACCTGACATAACTGCATTCTCCAGCAACCTTGCAGGCGATGGCATAATGGATGCAGAGTATGAACATGCCGTGAATGCTTGGTGAAAATTCATCTACACTTAGGAGAGTACGCACAGCTTTACATGGACACAGACGTGCACTTGCTTGTGGACGTTTTCGAAAAATTCCGGAGTTCCTGCCTTTTATTAGACAGCACCTGAGTTGTCTTGGGATGCAATGCTCAAGAAAACGAAGTGCAGCATTGAATTACTGACCGATGTTGACATGCTTCTTTTCTTTGAGCGAGGGATCCATGGGGGACTTTGCCAAAGTGTTCATAGGCATGCGATGGTAAATAACCCAAACATGCGTGACAGGTTCAATGCATCTCTTGATTCGAGTTACGTAATGTACTTGGATGTAAATAACTTATATGGACATGTGATGCAGCAATCACTGCCAATTGATGAGTTTCGGTGGATGTCAAAGAAGAATTCAAGGGATTAGGTGGAAAAATCATGAGGGTATGGCAGCTGATTCTGATATAGAGTATGTGATGGAGGCAGAACTCACATACTCTATCAGTTTGCATGATGCACATGCCGATTTGCCACTGTGTCCAGAGCAACTAGTTCCCCGAGGCAGCTCCATGCCAAAACTGATGACAATGCTGGCCGATAAGTGGAGATACACGACTCATTATCGTAATCTCCAGCAGTGTCTCAGCTTGGGTATGGAGCTGGTTAGAATCACCCGGACTATCTCGTTCAAGCAGTCCCCCTGATTGAAGCAGTATATTGATTTGAATACGAGACACAGAGCTTCTGCCATGTGTGACTTTGAGAAAGGTTTTTATAAATTAATGAATAATTCTATTTTCGGTAAAACAATGATGAATTTGAGGGAACGGCGTGAAATTTTGTTAGAACCGAATGCAGTAGAGTTCACGAAACCTATTTATGTGGGGATGTGCATACTAGACCTGTCCAAACTCCACGTGTACTGCTCACATTATGAGTTTGTGAAAACTCATTTAGTAGATCCTAAATTACTTTATATGATACAGATAGCTTCGTCTATTGGGTGAAGAACTGCGATCCATATGAAGTACTGAGATGCCACAGTGATGAATTCGACACGTCCTCATACACGACTGATAATCATTACGGTATTATTGCACAGAACAAGAAGGTTATCGGTCTTATGAAGGACAAGGCGAATAGATTGCCGATGGTGGAGTTTGTAGGTCTACGCTCAGAAATGTATACGTATCGTACAATGGAAGGTGCCACACAGAGGCTGGCTAATGGTGTGCGTCATATGGCATAGAGAGCCCCCTCTGTCGAAGACTATTTGCAGTGCCTGTGCAGTGGTGTTCTCAGTGCTGCACCGCAGCCACCGCATATGGTACGACAGACCAGTATTCGATCGAGAGGACACGAGGTGTACTTTGTGCTGCAGTCTAAAATCGGTCTGTTGCCTCATCACGATAAAAGGGTCATTTGTGATGATGGGATTGAAACTCTCCTGTACTCACTGGTAGCGAGAGAAGGGTGGGGGACTGTGATTCAGTGAGAGAGAGAGAGAGTCAGCAGAGCATGTAACGCCGTAGCTCTAATGCTCTACTGATTTATTTTGCCTTTTTGTTTTGGTTTGATGTTATAACATCGAGTATCTGTAAACGTTGTTGGATTGAATCGATAACATAAAACTGTGTACTCCTTTCTTTGTTAAAAGTTTGATGTCGTGATTTGATTCTATGGAAATTAGTATATCTGTCATTTTAATTCTTTGTCTCAATTGGAGGGAGACAAAACTTACTGTATATAATTGTAATTTTGTGTGACTAATTTTTTGTAGAAATGTTAATATGTGCAAATGTTCCGTTTTATTTAAAATGTTTGTTTGCTGTTATGTAAATTTCTGATCCTCACTTAGTGTTCTTGGTTCTTTAGTATGTAAAAGATGTTGTGGTTACCCTCGGGAACGGAACTGTGTAGCACGCGCAAATTGTGGTTGGCCTAGGTAGAAAAGGTGGAACCAAGAGTCAGTCGGGGACGAGCTACCAAACCGTATACTGTCATGTAAATATTGCATATTGTGCTGGTTCCGAGAGAGGCTTTTCCTGCCGCTTTCCAATGCCTCGGATGGATGGATAAATAGCTGGAACTATTCTGGAATTTGTATCTATCATCGCCACCAAGATATGACAGAGTCCAACAATTCTACCTGCAATTCCACCTACCAACATGCAATCGCCACCACATTGCGCAACCACTGTAATGGAGCACTATAGTAATGTACAGTGAAGGATCAGCTTAATGGATGTGTTAGTGTGCTCAAATATAAGGTAATTTATAACTGAATTTATGAACCTACCTTTATTTTTCCCCTTATCATAACACCTCTCAGGTTCCTCTCCGTTTGAACTAAAATGCACCGGCCGGAGTGGCCGAGCGGTTAAAGGCGCTACAGTCTGGAGCCGCACGACCGCTACGGTCGCAGGTTCGAATCCTGCCTCGGGCATGGATGTGTGTGATGTCCTTAGGTTAGTTAGGTTTAAGTAGTTCTAAGTTCTAGGGGACTTATGACCACAGCAGTTGAGTCCCATAGTGCTCAGAGGTTGTGTTTATCCGTTAAAATTACTAATAACTGTTTTCTTGAACAAGAATGTTAATCATTCTCTTGCCTAATTAGGCTGGAGACCGTTTTCCTTATTCTTTAAACAGTATAGCTAGGCAAAAATATTGTTTGTTACTGTTCAAATATTTACGTAATTCTGACTTTCATTTCCGATAAGCCATTTCCGTTAGGTACAACACGGTCAACCTAGCAAAATTCCTCTCAGAGGGTAACACTGTTCTGTTGCGTTATACCATAATTGCTTTAATAAGATAATATTTCACAACCTGCCTCCAGCTTCGAGGTTATGGTATAGCTGTAGCAGACGCGGGTGTTATAAGCAGTAGTATGACCCTTTTATCATTGAGTAAATAATTTTGTGTGTGTGTGTGTGTGTGTGTGTGTGTGTGTGTGTGTGTGTGTGTGTGTGTGTATACATGTTGAGTAAATATTTTTGTGTGCTGTGTGTATACACTTACATAGAGAAAATGTGTGGAACAAAAGGATAAAAAAAGAACAAAATTTGTATGTATATGCACATTGTGTGTGTGTGTGAAAGAAAGAGAAATTTAAAAAGAAGCATAAACAAAAAAATTTTAAAGCAAAATGCAATAGAAAAAATATTTATTTATTTGTTCATATTTTCAGGGTGGTCCATTGATAGTGACTGGGCCAAATACCTCACGAAATAAGCATCAAAGGAAAAAACTACAAAGAACGAAACTCATCTAGCTTGAAGGGGGAAACCAGATGGCACTATAGGTGGCCCGCTAGATGGCGGTGCCATAGGTCAAACGGATATCAACTGCGTTTTTAAAAATATAAACCTCCATTTTTATTACATATTCGTGTAATACGTAAAGAAATATGAATGTTTTAGTTGGGCCACTTTTTTCGCTTTGGGATAGATGGCGCTGTAATAGTCACAAAAGTACAAGTACGTGGTATCACGCAACATTCCGCCAGTGCAGACGGTATTTGCTTCGTGATACATTACCCGTGTTAAAATGGACCGTTTACCAATTGTGGAAAAGGTCGATATCGTGTTGATGTGATCAAAATGCGCAACAGGCGTGTGCTATGTATGCTGCTCGGTATCATAAACGACATCATACAAGTGTCCGGACCGTTCGCCGGATAGTTACGTTATTTAAGGAAACAGGAAGTGTTCAGCCACATGTGAAACGTCAACCACGACCTACAACGTATGATGATGCTCAAGTAGGTGTTTCAGCGTCTGTCGCGGCTAATCCGCACATCAGTAGCAGACAAACTGCGCCAGAATCCGGAATCTCAAAAACGTCGGTGTTGAGACTGCTACATCAACATCGATTGCATCCGTACCATATTTCTATGCACCAGTAATTACTCGTACATGGCGACGACTTTGAACATTGTGTACAGCTGTGCCACTGGGCGTGAGAGAAATTACGGGACGATGACAGATTTTTCGCATGCGTTCTATTTAGCGACAAAGAGTCATTCACCAAAAGCGGTAACGTAAACTGGCATAATATGCACTATTGGGCAACGGAAAATCCACGATGGCTGCGACAATTGGAACATCAGCGGCCTTGGTGGGTTAATGTATGGTGCGGCCCCAATTTTATCGGTGGCAATCTAAATGGTGCAATGTATGCTGATTTCCTACGTAATGTTCTACCGATGTTACTATTAGATGTTTCACTGCATGATAGAATGGCGATGTACTTCCAACATGATGGATGTCCGGCACATAGCTCGAGTGTGGTTGAAGCAGTATTGAATAGCATATTTAATGACAGGGGGATTGGCCCACACGTTCACCGGATCTGACGTCCCCAGATTTCTTTCTGTGGGGAAAGTTGAAGGATATTTTTTTATCGTGATCCACCGACAACGCCTGACAAACCTGACAACATGCGTCAGCGCATTGTTAATGCATGTGCGAACATTACGGAAGGTGAACTACTCGAGGAATGTCGTTGCACGTATTGACAAATGAATTGAGGTTGACGGACATCATTTTGAGCATTTATTGCATTAATGTGGTATTTACAGGTAATCACACTGTAACAGCATGCGTTCTGAGAAATGATAAGTTCACAAAGGTACATGTATCACATTGGAACAACCGAAATAAAATGTTCAAACGTAACTACGTTCTGTATTTTAATTTTAAAAACCTACCTGTTACCAACTGTTCGTCTAAAAGTGTGAGCCATATGTTTGTGACTATTACAGCGCCATCTATCACAAAGTGAAAAAAGTGATCCAACTAAAACTTTCACATTTCTTTACTTACTACACGAATATGTAATTAAAAATGGGGGTTCCTATTTTAAAAAGCGCAGTTGATATCCGTTTGACCTATGGCAGCACCATCTAGTGGGCCAACAAAAGCGCCATCTCGTTTCCTCCTTCAAGCTAGACAAGTTTCGTTCTTTGTAGTTTTTTCGCTTGACGCTTATTTCGTGAGATATTTGGCCCGGTCACGACCAATGGACCACCCTGTATATGTTTTACCCATGAAGAGTGACTTCATCATTCATTTTGTCAATAACTGGTGAGGCAATGTTTGGGGTAATTGTCTGCTGCTGCATCTTTATAGGTGTAGCATTAAAATATAATGATATTATGAAGCGTAACACTTTGACTGTAATGAGGGAGGTATGAAATAAAAAACACAAACGCGGTTTGAGATTATATACACATACATTATTTATTTAAATGTCATACATAGGATGTATCTTCTTCTTCTTTGTACCTGTACAGTATTTTCCAAACAAAGCTCTTTGATATGCAGTAAATTCCGCGCATATCTCCCTCAAGCCAATGGATACCTCACAGTACTTGGGTTTTGCACACGCACATTTAATCTGTTTCTCTTTTGGTTCAGCGTTCATGTGCAAACAAAGGTACTGCTCCAAATCATCAACATCTACACTATGCACACATAGGAAGTTTACAACATTGTATGCAGAGTCTATGCTCGGCAAGCAACGATTCATTCTCTCCAGTGCAGCAAGTGGGCTATGTGTGCTACAGGGTTCCATGTGGTCGCTACTGGTTCAGACATGCTGGAGATTGTTGTTGCCACAGGTCAAGAGGTTGGTGCAGGTCTCAACAAGATGGCAGCCAAGGTTGCTACAGATCCAGACGTGGCAGAGGTCAGCATGTTGGCACTCGACCCTGCAGGCTTGAATGTGTCAAGGGCTACTGCTGAACAAAGAGGAGGAAGCGTTACATATGGTCCAAGATGCGAAAAAACAATAATAATAAGAATGCTAACCACAGGAAAAGATGTGTAAGTAAATTTCTGCTTCTTCCTGTTCTTCAAGTCTGTGTTAGATTGCAACTGCTGTTGATGCATCATGGTTTTTCTTCATCTGTTGCTGCTGGCTAACTGAGCACGACTGAGGTCCCAGACCTGCTGAGTCTGTCCTACATTCCCACCAATGACGTTACCAGATACAGTCATCCTCCTGGCCGAAGTCTTACATGTGACTGGATTAAGGGTTCCTATTGGTGCCCACCATTTTTCCCCAGACCGCCATCTTGGATTATGTCACAGGAGGGATGACAGCGCCCTCTGGTGGCAGTACTGTGTACTAGATCAGTAGACCTCATGGTGGACACACTGGATGGAGCTAATGTCTCAAATTGTTTAAATAAAGACTGCCTGCAAAATAAAGATTTACATCCATCCTACCCAGCATCCCAGGACAGGCTGTGTCCTTTTCCTACAAATTCCAAGGAAGAGGTGGCGGTCGGATGTCTTAGGCTACTGGAGGTAGCCCATGTGACCTTTTTCCCCGCCATTTTTTCAGTTTAGTGGAGGAAGTCGAAGTTACCATTTTTTCTGCCAAAATTTGAACTTCCCACCATTTTCTGGGGGTGCAGAGGGGGTGGGAATGGGGGAGGGGCGGGAAGGGGGTTAGGTTAGTGGAAGTTACCCACTTGACCTATTTTCCCACCAAAATTGGAACTTCCCATCATGACATCATTGCGATGTAGCCATATCTGTCGCCGCCATCTTGGATCCTCCATATTGATTAAAGTTTGCAACAATGCAGAGTGGAGTGAGATGTAGGTTGCCCTACTACTTCTTACCACCACTCCACTGGCTTCGTTTGAATACAGCGGAACAGGTGTCCAGTGCACAACAGCCACTTTCAGTATTTCCACAGGCGGCAGATGTTGACAACAGAGTCTTCCACAGCGCTCTCAAACGCCTGTCACTGAAATGGACGACAGTGTTGATGTCTTTGGTGCATATGCCATCCTAGTGTGTTGTGCTACGAACTCTTGATACTGTCACATGATCCAGTCGTCAGATAATGGACATGCACTAGTTTACTTACAAGAAGAGGTCACCAACAATGCGATCCACTTTTTAAAACTACATATACGGTGATGTAGATTGAGGTCCCAGGCATCACAATCTGCAGCCATTCATCCTGGTGGGCGCTCGTTTGCAAGTAACTGACGAAAAAAAAAATAGGAATTGTGTGTGATACTCAATTCAAATAAATATTTTATTTGCTTTCATTTTTCTTCGTTTCATTTTTTCTCCTATTGAAATCTTCGTTCACGTGTTTTAATTAGTTTTATGTATTAATTTACATTTAATTTCTTTGAGATGATAAACGGGTATTCAATGGACAAATATATTATACTAGAACTGACATGTGATTACATTTTCACGCAATTTGGGTGCATAGATCCTGAGAAATCAGTACCCAGAACAACCACCTCTGGCCGTAATAACGGCCTTGATACGCCTGGGGATTGAGTCAAACAGAGCTTGGATGGCGTGTACAGGTACAGCTGCCCATGCAGCTTCAACACGATACCACAGTTCATCAAGAATAGTGACTGGCGTATTGTGACGAGCCAGTTGCTCGGCCACCATTGACCAGACGTTTTCAGTTGGTGAGAGATCTGGAGAATGTGCTGGCCAGGTCAGCAGTCGAACATTTTCTGTACCCAGAAAGGCCCGTACAGGACCTGCAACATGCGGTCGTGCATTATCCTGCTGTAATGTAGGGTTTCACAGGGATCGAATGAAGGGTAGAGCTACGGGTCGTTACACATCTGAAATGTAACGTCCACTGTTCAAAGTGCCGTCAGTGCGAACAAGAGGTGACCGAGACGTGTAACCAATGGCATCCCATACCATCACGCCAGGTGATACGGCATTATGGCGATGACGAATTCACGCTTCCAATGTGAGTTCACCGTGATGTCGCCCAACACGGATGCGATCATCATGATGCTGTAAACAGAACCTGGATTCATCCGAAAAAATGACGTTTTGCCATTCGTGTAGCCAGGTTCGTAGTTGAGTACATCATCGCAGGCGCTCCTGTCTGTGATGCAGCGTCAAGGGTAACCGCAGCCGTGGTCTCCGAGCTGATAGTCCATGCTGCTGCAAACGTCGTCGAACTGTTCGTGCAGATGGTTGTTGCCTTGCAAAACGTCCCCATCTGTTGACTCAGGGATCGAGACGTGGTTGCACGATCCGTTACAGCCATGCGCTTAAGATTCCTGTCATCTCGACTGCTAGTGATACGAAGCCGTTGGGGTCCAGCACGGCGTTCCGTATTATCCTCCTGAACCCACCAATTCCATATTCTGCTAACAGTCATTGGATCTCGACCAACGCGAGCAGCAGTGTCGCGATACGATAAACCGCAATCGCGATAGGCTACAATCCGAGCTTTATCAAAGTCAGAAACGTGATGGTACGCATTTCTCCTCCTTACACGAGGCATCACAACAACGTTTCACCAGGAACCGACGGTCAACTGCTGTTTGTGTATGAGAAATCGGTTGGAAACTTTCCTCATGTCAGCACGTTATAGGTGTCGCCAGCGGCGCCAACCTTGTGTGAATGCTCTGAAAAGCTAATCATTTGCATATCACAGCATCTTCTTCCTGTCGGTTAAATTTCGCGTCTGTAGCACGTCGTCTTCGTGGTGTAGCAGTTTTAAAGGCCAGTAGTGTATATCACCGTATAGATGATTTCAGAAAGTCGATCACACCGCTCCTTGTTAGACAGCTTAGCGAGGGACGTGTGTGCGTGCTGATGCAAGTAGATGCAGACGTGCCGCCGGCAGTGTTGCCTTTCCAGCGAAGAGTCACAGTTTGAAGGCGTCGGGCGCTGGTCCGCCGGCACCAGACGGGGACTCAGTTCTGTGCCCTTCAAGTACGCAGTTCCCAGTCGCACCCCCTGCGCCTCATATTTCAACTGCGCAATCTACAAACACAATCGGCGGATCTACGAAGAAAGACTGTTAAAACAGCCCGCCACAAATACGTCCAGAACGAGTAAAACTACTGCTTAATAACGCGTTTACCCAAATTTGGAAAGCAATACACCAGTAACTCTGCGTGCCATCGATTCGACAAGTTCTCAGTAGGTTTCCGGAGGTACGTGGCAGCGGGTGTGTACGCACAAGTCACGCAGTCTCCGCAAATTACGGACTGGTAGTTTGCGGGGACGGAGCCAGTTAGTGTTCCACTTGCATTCCATAGGGTTCAGATCAGGCGAATTTGGTTGATGATGATGTTTGTGGAGCGAGCAGCTGCGTGGTCATCAGCGCGGATACAAAGCCACAATATTTACACAGTCCATTTTTTTTCACAATCCAATCTAGTCACTCTCACAAACTTTAATACTTTCAACATTGCAGCCCAGTCAGCAATCGTGATAATCTAATATATAAGAAGCAATCAACCTCGATTGCGGTAATGAAACCAACCTTTACCTAGGTTTCAGCCCAAGTAATTGAACCTTCTTCAGAAGATAAACCTGATTCTGTAATATATCTACGAGGGCTGTTTTAGTTTTATTTCTAGACCAAGCCCTGCTGTTTTAGTTTTATTTCTAGACCTAGTTAAAGGTTGGTTTCATTACCGCAATCGAGGCTGATAGTTTCTTATATACTCTCACAAATGATGATGAAATAGGCGAATTTGGTGAGTGACACATGTATGGAACCTGACCATATAGCAACAGCGACGCAACCTGCTGTCCTGCCAACAGGAGAAGAGGTCGCAGAAACGTCTGTCCTAGTATACAAAATTTAAGCAGACACGTGACTCAGGTACGTTTCTTGAGTTTAACTTTGAGCTACTAGGTAGTACTGACCAGACGACCTGCAAGAGAAGCTATTCAAATTCTCCCAATGAATGCGACAGGCGAAATAACTGAAGCAGTTTTCATTGATGTCAATATCACTGAACTACGGTGTGGTCGTTTGTCGAAAGCTGTCCAGGTCCCTCGTGCTCTGCCACTGCAAACATTATAAAAATTTCTGAGAAGTGAATGTTTAAAGAATAAAGAACGCCACGAAAAAGAACAACAATAGCTGAGAGTAATGTACGAGGGTGATCGGTAGCGAAATTAAAACCACAGTGAATATCCGGTGAAGCTTTTCGCAGATGTGTTGCGCAGTTTCTGTGCTATGCCCGTCTATCGCTTCACTTCCACTTTTCCGTTGTGAGCTCACAGTAAAATTCCAGCAACAATACTATCTCTCGCCAAGTGAGAAGTCCTGATGATTGGTTCGGCTGATTTCAAGCAACCCACAGAGCGCAGCTGTCATGGGTGTTCGTCTTCATGACAATGCCCAGCCGCAAACTGCATGTGCAAAAAGGACGCTCCTGCAGGGTTTCCGTTGGAATCTGATCACCCTCCATTCAGCCCGGACTTGGCTCCCTCTGATTTTCATCTCTTCGCTTACAAGAACCTTTGCCTATCGGGATACCATTTTAGCAGAGACAATGTGCGGCAGACTAGCGTTGGGAATTGGTGGAAAACACAGGCGGTTGCCTTCTATAACGAGGGTGTTGGACAATGTCATAGCGGCTACTATGTAGGGAAATTGGTGGAAGGTCGAGGTACACACTACAAATAAAAAAAAATTTCATTTTCACTGTGGCTTGCGCTTCGCGACAGATTTGGTTTTTGAAAACAAAATAGCCCTCGCAACTGACATTTTCAACATCGGTAACACACAACCAACACGTCACTATGAGACAGTTGGAATGTGTGAGTGATTTCAGCCAAGGGAAAATTCCGTGTATACTACATTCCATCGCATTTCATCATTTCCGCATTCAGTCCATGAACAGCTTCTTGCCGACGACATTCAAAATCAGTTACAGTTCTCTGAGTGGCACCTTCCAAAACTGAAAAGTAGTGTTGCTTTGCTGCGTAAGATTTTTATCCAGATGAAACATCGTTTACTTATCATAGGTCAATCAACCTTAGTAATATCCGCTACTGGTCAGCTGCATATTAACGCTGTCTGAGAGAAATGGTCAGACAACGATCTTGATGTGACAGTGTGTGGTACGAGCTTTCCAACAATCGTGCTATTGGTCTCTGTCTTATCGAGTGGACCTTAAACAAACACAAGTACGTTCAGGTCCTGTCAGATATGCAGCCGTTTTTGTTGGAAAACATCCAACTGCATATAAGGTAATTCATGTGGTCTCATTTTCCAGTGATAATTACAGACATTCCTAACAAAGTTTTTGGAGACCATTTGATCGGTTGTTCGGGAAACACAAAACGGTCTGCACGCTCACCAGATTTTGTGTGTGGTATAACCGCATACATATTTGTGTCTGATGTATGAGGCAGCAGACTCTTAACTGCAACGAAAAATAAAACGGGTGTCTGCAAGGTTCAAATGACTCTAAGCACTATGGGACTTAACATCTGAGGTCATCAGTCCCCTAGACTTAGAACTACTTAAACCTAACTAACCTAAGGACATCACACACATCCGTGCCCGAGGCAGGATTCGAACTCGCAACCGTAGCAGCAGTGCGTTTCCGGACTGAAGCGCCTAGAACCGCTCGGCCACAGCGGCCGGCTGTCTGCAAGGAAATACTGATGATTGCCGAGCACTTACGATGCCGTATAACACGGACCTTTGTCACAATAAGCCCAGGCGAAATTTCATGTGCAGTATTCTCTCTCCTAAAACACTTTGAACACTTAATATGATAGCGATAGGAGCTATTTCCACCGAACTTAGTACACAATGACATAGTATCTAGCAAGAGTTCTGGAGACACGGGAAGATACCAAATGGATACATCATGGTGAGAGAGAGATTCGGAAAGCAGATATTGGGCTAAAAGGCTTATCCAGGATCAATACAGACTTAGTTCAGAAGGGTAGGCTGACGTTTAAGATAATTGTTAGGAAGCATCAGTGTGCAAAGGAGTGGCATACTGAAGCAATGAGGAATGACGATGAATGTTTGAACTGATCGAGGGATATAGATACCACGATTTGCCGTGTCGGCTTGTAACGTTGGAAGTGTCTTGTAACTAAGAAAATGCTTCAGAGACAGTAAAACATTCACAGGGAACACTGAAGTTGAACTTAGAAGCCTAACTCAGATTAATGTGAACGGAATAATAACTGCATCAGCATGAAAACGACAACTGTCGACACGTCAAGGAACCTCGCAAAACTGACTTAACTCATTCATTCTTAGATACGACTGAAGAGTAAGTTGAGTGTTTCCGCATCCGCAGGCGCCTCAGAAAATCGGTGCGTTTGGACAACAGCACCCTCAGAGCTACAAGAAAACGCGCCTTGTCAAACCATCATTCACGATTAGAGTTTCCCACCAGAGAGAAAGGGTCCGACTGACAACGAGTAAGAGTGTGGGGTACCCCCACCGTGGCATATTATTTATCTTATTTATTAACATCAGAAGTTAACTTAGCCCTACACCTACATGCAGCACAGAAACTGTGTCATGCTTTGTGTTCTGGTACATCGGCTCTGTTGACACTAATGACTAAACACACTGTACAAAAAATATTGGCTTCCTGTCCTCACATGGAACATGAAAGCATTCATGGCCGATGATCTGGCCTACTTCTGTGACGTCACAACGTGGAATTTTACGTTCTAGAGAGTGCGTGAAAGATTGAATAAGACAAGTCAAATTTTTGCTTCGTGAAGAGGAATGTGGATAAAGGCACCCAGGAAGTGAATTAGCGACCCACTCTCATTTTCGCACAGATAGCAGTAAGTATCTACACAACATGCAAACGGAAGGAAGACACTTGCATGCGCAGGAGGAGAAATGCAAGGGAAGGGAAGAGGTGGTGCGGTGTAGCTGACGAGCAAAGAGGTTAGGGGCGGCACGAGTGTACATAAGAAAATGTAAGGGGATTTATTTTATAAAAAAAAAACACACAAAACGCACAATGTAGCTTTACTGTTTCGAAGAAGTTCACAGATTTTTACAGTAATTGCAGAGACAACGGCATATTAAAAATAATACAGTTCAACATCTGATATAATACTGTTGGTCTTTCACTGGCGCTATTTGCACACACAAAACAGATTAAAAATTTCACCAGTTACTTAGAAGGTGATCCTCACCCCGTTTGGTGTGGTTTAAACGGGGGAGAATTGAGTTGTCTCAAGGTAGAGCTTGCTTCAGTGGTTATCCTGTTTCTATATCTCGAGCTAAATCGGAGCTCTGATTACTAGAGGAATTCTGGCACGACTAATTCTAAAGACGGAACACGATGGTGTTTAGGAGAGTGAGTCCAGAGAGCGAATACTTCCTTGAAAGTTGAAAGTTTTGAATGTTTGGTGTTTTTTTATTCGTAGTAAAACTTGCTTAAAAATTTAGGATACTTGTTTCATCGCAAAGTTAATTAAAATTCCAATTTAGACTGTGACAATTTGGTAATGAAAGTAAACGTATGCATTGCTTAAAATGCAAAAGAATTTAGCAAGCCGTAATTTTGAAATTACAGATCTCTGGTATTTGGTACTTGCATGGTTGGAGCTGTGAAGGAGTGGTAAGGTGTCGACATAACATTAACTATGACATCCTTTGAAACAAATTTAGTAACAAACAATTCTTACTCAACAATTCTCAGAAAACATATTGTCCAATCCCCTTATATATATATTTTCAAGGGTACCCTTTACAAGGCTTACTCTTAATAATAGTTACACTGATCCAACATCAAGGGTGAAATAGTGCCAAATTAAAGACGAAAGCAGTTATAACATCAAATAAAAGTTTCAACTCAAGCTCGATAACTATTTGTGATACAAAGTTTAAAATGCTCAAGGCTGCTTCAAAAATGCATGTAGTATCCCTTAAACAAAACTTATTATAACAAACTGACAGCAGTTCAAACTTAAAAACAGTATTCAGATAAATCCAATTTAACAGAAGCACTTGAAATACACAACACATTATAGCGGTACCCCCTTTTCACCAGTTTTGTACACGCCAGATTTTCTCGTACCACAGTTTAAAATTTGCTTATTTACTGTGCAAGAGTACCGAACTATTTCAAACAAGTTTAGGTACAAACTTCTTTAGATGAGCTCCAAATTAAGAGGCCTGAATAGTTCCGTTACAAAAGATAATTACTGAAGGACGAATCTGCAGCATTAGAAGTCATCCGCTGCTACCTCAGTGGCTTTACTGAGCCGTAATCTAGCCATCTTATTTTATTTCACACGTCAGTCTTGTGCACACTTTAAGGCAATGGCAATACATTACACACATCATTAAACTGGGTTAATAAGACCCGAAACATAAGTGGTCCCACACTTGCATACAAATAATGGGCCCCACCAATGCTAACCTTGGAGATGGGAGATGGCCTTTGCCAGATGAACAACTAAAACACACAGATGGGCATGCACAGATGGGCATGCACTCAATAACAGAGTTACTCAGCTTCGCGTGGAGTTATCCAGTAGGCGTGTGTAAATGCAACCAGGACACAGCGACAGTATAGTGACGGCTGTACAGACTTCCAGCCGTTGCTTTAACCGCCGATCTCCTCCGGGCAGCACCAGTACTGTGCAACGGAAACGTTCTTGCATGCAAAAAGGGGAGCTTCTTTCCAAATTACAGCTTCTCAAATACGGGCTCCAACTACAACTACGCAGGGCTATCACCCCAGGTGCGACAGAATCTTTTGCGCCGGCCGATGTGGCCGTGCGCGTGCGGTTCTAGGCGCTTCAGTCCGCCGGAACCGCGCGACCGCTACGGTCGCAGGTTCGAATCCTGCCTCGGGTATGGATGTGTGTGATGTCCTTAGGTTAGTTAGGTTTAAGTAGTTCTAAGTTCTTGGGGACTGATGACCTCAGATGTTAAGTCCCATAGTGCTCAGAGCCATTTAAACCATTTGAACCCCCCCCCCCCCTCCCCCCGCCCACCGCCTTCCTCTCACCGCTGCTAACTTGAAACTCCCTTCGCTGTCTGAGCCACGCCACCTCGCGGACCTGATTCGGACCACAAGCCTCTCTGGTAAAGAGATTCTACACAACAAGAGATTCCACCAGAGAGGCACAAAGTCGGAGAATACGAGAATGCAAACGTCATTATAGCCTTCAAAGAAGACAATCTGAATTTAAAACACAAGTCATTCAATGGTTCAGTAAAGATATATGCTGATAGCTGGAATCATTCACAGTATCGGTTTCTCGTTATCAATAAAACAAGAAAACTGAGTGATGCTAGGTACTGGCGAAACTTTCAAGAGTTTCTGTTAATATAGCCCGGTAAGAGACGTTAGTACTACAGTGTACGCTACACCACGGACAAATTAGCGCGTATGTCTAGCTCTCAACCCGAGAGAATGGGTGTACACAGACAGAACAATCGCCTGTACATGGATGGAAAAATTCAGTCTATTGTGTATAAAGTTGGAGGTATGTGCAGGGAACTAGAGACGTATTACCAGACTCGTCTGAGAATGACCAATGAGTTAAATACGCTAGTTAATGAAATCGGTAAGAAGGTAACCGATTTAACTGAAAAGGTCGAGGCTATTGAGGGGAAAATAGATGTGGTGTACCTTGTTATTGAGAAGGGGGAGCAGGCACATAGTAAGGGAAAGAAGATGAGCTGATATGTAAAGCCTCACGCAACGGAGACGTCTGATTAGTATACACCGAGATGTCAACGAGGCAGAAAGAGATTCAAGCGTGGAAGGCAGTTCGAAAGAAATTACAGTTCTTAAGGTTAGGGCATATGGATCGACAGCAAACACTAAGATAGACCTTTAAGCCAGTTACTGAATCTCTCAGGCAGCTCTCAGCCAACACAAAACCACACCATTACGATGGCGTTGCCATTGATGAATTCATAATCCGTCACGCTCCTGGTCAGATAGGGGGGAGACCGTAAACGTTAGGCATGCATCCTAGAAATGAAACTGATGACACAATACAGATTGGTGATAGGCGGTTTGAGAGGACATCTGGCTTAATTGTTCTTATTTCCCTAAGACCAACCAAAAACCTTATAAATTATTCAGTTAATGATAGGGAAACGTCCCGTGAAATACTGGGCATGACTGATGTACGTAAGGTCGCAAAAAGCCTGAGCAACAAGAAATATAAAACCGTTATAAAAGCAATACTTGATGGCGGAAACAACAACAGCAGCAGCAGCGGTGATGGTATTGACATTGAGCATACAGCAGTGAACAATCGAATCCCGCAGTATATATTCTATGACGACCCAACAAGCTAATAGATCGACTACGGCTGGTCATGGCATCAGCTGCTGCAGGTAATACAGCTCATTCGAATGACTCTGTTTCAATAATCTCTGAGCTTAGAGAGAAAGAGAGCTCATCGAATAAGTATGGAGACAGAAGTTCGAGAATTGCACAAACGAGCACGCAAAACAGACCCTTGTAGGCATGTTATGATTAAAGGTTTGGATGACTTATGGCCAGCTGATCTTGTAGGTATGGGGAATATTCACATGAGAATAATGGCTTCAAATATATTTTGATGCTTGTTGATACATGCTCCAAATTTTCCTGGGCATTACTTGTTAAAACAAAAACGGATAGAAATGTCGCGGATGTCTTTGAGCGTTTGCTACAGAAAGGGACGAATGGATGCCCAGTCAACCTCCAAACCGATCACGATGGAGAGTTTTCCAATAGGTATTTCAAGACCGCGATTCAGGCGTATGGAATACATCACCACTCAACATTCAGTCATCTAAAGGCAAGTATGGTGGAGTTCTGAACGGAACAATAAAAGGTGCTGCCATTGACGAATTCATTGTCCGTCACGTTCCTGGTCAGATAGATAGAACATTCGGCGTTAGCAGGGGCAAATACTTTTTAACCTTCGCGACTCATACAAATGGACAGATATCCTCCCAGGAGTAATTGCTCAGTATAATCGAAGCAAACATAGCACAATAAAAATGACACCAATCGACGTTCGTGATAATGGAAACGGTGTACTATCACATCAAAATGCTGGATCCATGCAGACAGAAATTTAATGTAGGTGATTTGGTACGTATCTCAAAGCACAAGACAGCATTTGAGAAATCATACCTACCGAACTGGTCAACAGGAATATTTACAGTTTCTGAGGTGCGAAGAACGAATCCTAGACCTTCTATATTGAAGGATAGTAAAGGCGAAGAAATTGCAGGCTGCTTCTACACTGAGGAATTGCTGAAAAGTTCGGAACCAGATGTGTTTTTCGTGGTGAGATTCATAGGACGTCGGGGAAATAGAGCACTAGTCAAATGGCTTCGTTTCCGTGTAGCACAAAGCAGCTGGATTGATACTAACGATTTGCCATATAATGGGGGCGCACACAGTCCACAGCCACCGCAGTAGCATAACACGCGTGTTAGGAGACGCATTAGAGGACGAGGTGGTATTCTAGACAAACTGCCTGTGGAATTACACATCCCGGGGTATAACTACTGTGGACCTGGGACAAGGCTTCAGTAAAGCTTGGCACGAGGTAATAAGGGGGTTAATCTGCTCGATGAAGCATGTATGGAACATAACATTGCATACGCTGCAAATGAAGATCTCTCAAGTCGATTTTAGCTGATAAGGCTAAGGCGATACGGAGAAGAAAGGATATTGGTTTAGGTCAACTCATAGCAGCATTTACAGTTGATAAAATCATGCGTGGAAAAATTATGTGGGGCTTAGGAGTGATGAATTTCAACCGAGTTGTGAAAGCTGCACGTTATGCACTAAGCAAGAAGAATGACAAGGACGAGAAGCAGAGCTGTTTGAAGAACTGTGCCCTGACAGCGATATATGCAGCTAAAAACGCACTGAAGCAGAAAGGTGCGGGATTAAGAAGAAGAGGATCGGTTAAAGCACCTCGAGTTATACCAATACCCAGAATATCTGGTGGTTTTCTTTCATTTCTCGTCCCAGCCCTCTCCGCGCTCTTGGCGGTAGGTTCCCTCGCTGGTGGTGCTGCAGCTATTGCACGAACGGTCAAGAAAGCGCAAAACTCCCAAGCAAGAAGACATAACCGCATGATGGAACCCGCAGCCGTAGGAAAAGGACTATACTTGCAACCGTACAGGAAAGGGCTCAGTCTATTCATAAATTTAAAAAAAAGCCTATTACCGGTCTTACCAGATCGACCACTCACGAATGCTGATCTTTTTAAGAGTGTTAAAAAAAATTCAACGTTACAAGATTCCGTGGTGTGCTTATGCGGGATACATTACCGAAAACCTTGTGGAAAACTGATGAATGTGGTTTGGGGAATTTATATGTTGCTAGAGGCCCCGGCGCCCACTAGGTGTCATATGTTATGAAAAATGCGGGTACCGTCTACTATTTCGACTCATTTGGTGACCTGCAACCGACAGTAGAGTTACAACGATACATTACTCACAGAAGAAGTGTGTTCTACAATTTTCGGCGCTATCAGGACTTTAATACATACATCTGTGGACATCTATGCATCAATTTTCTCTTGACGTTTACATAGAAGATTAAGCAAACTATATAAGGAGGAGCTTTAAATATTCCTTCATCAGTTGAGGTTCAGATGCAATGTCGTACACGTTGACGTTAAAAGAACGATCATATGTATTGGGTGCAAATTACTTCCCACCATTTGATTTGAGCATTGGTGAATGGAATATTGCATTGATTGGACTGGATCACCGACACTAACAACAAACTGCCTCTAGATACTAATGGTGAAGAAGATATTGTGGAAATAGAACCGAGTGCATACGACATCGACGACTTAAACGAAGTCTTAAAACAGTCTGTGAAAGGTACTGAGCTACGTGCAAACATCAATACACTTAAATCTGAAATAAGGACTGTAAATGCAACGATTTACTTTATCCAGATAGGTTCAATATTGCGTCTACTGGGTTTCACGAAAGGGCAGATTTTGAAGAAGGATTCAGGTAAATTTTACGTCAGATCAGACTGTGGATATACTGCCCATCACCGCGATCCGAGTCGAGTGTGACATTGCAATGAACTCCTATCTCAACGATAGTCAGATTCATACTATTTACGAATTCTTCCCCTCAGTTGCGAGGGCGTATAAGATTGTTGAGACCCCTACCAATGCAATATACCTTCCAGTGACAGATCAGACAGTGGACTATTTGGAGTTGCGTATTGTGGAACAGAATAATCAGCTTGTTGACTTTCGTGGTGAGGGAACCATTGCACACTTACATCTACGGCAAGGTGGGCGTATCGTATAAAACCAGTGTACGCAATCCACAGCATGTCACTTTGCTACCGAACCGCAAAATGATAACACATGCGACCTACGAGTTTTTAAAATCAGTTGGCTTGAAACCTCGCAATTATCTCCTCACTCAATATAACCAGTCCAGTAGAGTATGATGAGAGAATTACACGTCAGAAATTCTTCTCGCATGAACCTTACGCTTCAACCACATTTAAAAAGAACGATGAAATTAGGATTGTCATCCAGCAGTAAGATGCACTGACGCTTCCATGCAAGAGTTTCATATGTATAGGGGGGGGGGGGGGGGTCATTCAAGAAAACCGAGGGCAGCTGTACAGTGGAATCCAAGCGTACATGTAACGCTTTAGATTCCTGTTCCAAGAGATACGCAATGAACTCAATGGCCCTCAGAGCGATCATACATGCAATGTCAGCATAACATCAACCCTTAAAACATACGTCTCTGCATCACCCGCGGATTTGCATAATTTAGAAAACGCGGGATGGTTCATAGACGATCTGGAGGATAGAACAGTTGCAGAGTACAAGCCATTAACTGCAAGCATACCACTAAAAATGCTTAGGGGGTACTTCGAGGACATGCGACAGATTATTATGAACGCTAAACAAGAACTCATTCTGATGCAGAGTGCGGCAGATAATAACTCATACATTCAAGGAGCTCAGGAGGGGAATTTGTTCACAATCAGGAAGGTAACATGGAAAATGCCCCTCATCAGTGTATCGGCTGCTCAGAACAGAACGAGATAATCAAGTCTGGACCTATAGATGTGCGAATTGAATTTGAATGTTCGACAAATTTCCCAGAACACACTACTGCGTGTGCTCTGGTTCTACATGACTTTATGATCAACTACTGACCACTCACCAGTGTTGTGCAACGAGCTGTATAAATGAACAGGTGCTTCACCATACCTAGAGCATTTCACAATGGTATCTCAAGGTGTGAACATCATCGTGAACGCTCAGGGTTTCTAGGATGGTGAGTGTCGACAGTTCATATTTAAAGATGCTGCGTTTGTAGCGTACACAGAAGACGCAGGAATTCTCAGCAAACATTATATCACCTAGGTCTTTCAAGTATGTGAAGTGTGCTAAGACGCAGAAGAGTGCAAAGTGGTTAACACGTTTCTACCTTGAAAATAACTGGGATAATCCTGCCATACCCTATAAAGAGAAGGGGACGTCGCTTCAATTATTTGACCGCACAGATACCATCATCTACGTAAACGGGAAAGAGAAGATCTCATGGATGTGTCGAATCTTTAAGTTTTCTGCTATTCAGGACATGGAATTCTATGGGCGTCCTCCTCTTCATTGACTCAAGAAGAAGAAGAAGAAGAAGAAGAAGGAGATGTGTGAAAATAGTGTTGCTGTGTTTGCTTATGAAAATGTAAAATTACTTTTAAGTTGGACGAGAAAAAAAAAATGAATTTTTACCTCACAACCTCTGTGTTCTTGTTTTCAACCCTGTTCCAACTTCCACAGTGTACAGTTTTAACCATATGCTGTGTCTGTCGTTTTCTTCAAGCACTGGAGATATAATTTTAGAGTTGTCTGCTATATATCTTTGGAAGTGGTCATGGTCACATGCCTTTTACTCCCATAACCCAATTCGTGCTGCACGATTGGCGTAATTCCATTTAGGTCCTCCTGGGCTGGGCGCTCGTCCACAGCCAGCTGGCCTCTCTCTGGCTGACATACGCTTCTCTGGCCGCGGTTATGGGCCACGTTTATGGCGGCAATTTCCTCTAACAGCGCTGCATTGTGGCATGGTGAGTATGTGGGATGTATTTGACAACTTCTGCAGGGTTTAACTGTCAGTGCAATATGGCGATCTGTACGAAATAGTTTTGCCGCTGAAAGTCTCGTCTATAGAAAACAATGGAGGACGGTGCTCCCACACTGGCAGCAGCAGCATTTTGATGGCTACATTTAGTGATGGAGGGGCTATCCTGTTAGGATCGTGAGAACGAATGTAATCGGTGTTATTCTGGGCTATTTCCGTGAGCAGGTCCTGTTAGGACCAGAATTTTCATGCAGACAAACTGAGACATCACGAAAGCCCCTACAATCGTGACCATTAACTATTTCTAAGACACTTTACAATTTCTGAGAGGTCGACGTGGCTCTTATTTACATAGCCATGTGGTATCAGTACAACACTGAGATGGTGAGTCACTACGCCAACATTTTGCGGCGGTGTGTGGGCTCGCATGTCCCATTAGGATCGCTAGGAACAATGCACCCTGAGCTATTCTGGGAAGCACTGGAACAGATTTCTGTACTGCTGGACCCACAGCTCCTTGTCATTGCACCAGCAGCAGTGCCTAGGTGAACACGTATTTTGACATGTATTTCTCAGGTGTCATGTATCAAAGGGATGCTGCTGCCTCATCCTTGCAGGACCTGAACTGACACCTGCACGTGATTCGGCAGCTGACAGCTGCATTGTTACTTCATGGTGGCTGCCGGTGCATCATGACTCCTGGGAGTGTGTGCAATAGTGTCCTGTGCATTCCAATATGTAAATATGTGTTATGAGTGTTTCATGATGGTGTTCCTTGCGCAATCTTAATAAAAAAAATGCAATCACAATAATTACTTCTCACAAGACCTGCATCTTCCCAAACAGCAGAGAATGATGAGAAGTGAAATCCAAGCCCTGCAAACTGATCTCTTTAATATAAAAGAACAATATACCCCTGAATTTCCCTTTGTGAGATCCTTCCTCTCCACTGCAGAGCCACCAATTTCCAGTGGGAGGAGGGAGGGGAAGAGGGGAGGGGGCGAGTGGGCGGGGATGGGGTGGTGGGGGTGGTAATCGATTTCCTGAAAAATTCTTTAAATAAATAAATAAACTATATTCCATACACTGCCTTGAATTCCCAAAATTGTTTAAATGGAAACAATATTCCACACATTGTCTAGATTGTTTAAACAGTATTCCATACACAGCAATCGATTTCCAGGCAAATTATGTAACTAAATAAATTAACTATATTCCATACACTGCCATAAATAACTATAGAATATTCTGTGCAATGTCTAAATTATTTAAACAATATTCCATACAGTACAATCGAATTCCCTCCAAATGACCTATTAACTGAGCCTCTCTCTTGCGAATTTCCGGGAGGGAGGGTGGCTGGGGAGCAGGTTTACCACAGTAGGAGAGGTTAATTTATTGATCAATTTAATTAAGTAGTCAATCAAACTGATAAGAGTGAGAGGGCCTATTCCAAGAACTCAGACCTGAAAATGTACCTTTAACAGCGAGGGGGGAAGTTTCCTGAGGGGTGGGCGGTGAAGGGGATGGGGAGGGGGTTAAGTTCCTGTCAATGAAAATGAAGGTTCCCTTTAGTAGAACAATAGGTTAAGCGCCTGTCAATCAAAGAAGGACAATAGGTTAATGACCTGTCAATCAAAGTAGAACAATAGGTTTGTCTCTGAGTGCATACCTGCCTCTGATGTAGGCAAGCCACGCTATCAAAATGCGCTGAACATAGTTTGTCCCAATACTAAGTGGAAGTACTAAACCAGCACTATAAAAACGGAGACTGTGCCCAAATCCAAATAAAACAGAGACTTGCAGATTCCATGTAAATAACCGCCTGGGAGACAAAGAACTAAGCATACTGTAATCCTCTGCAGATTGTGAGTCAAATACAATAAATATCCCAAATATCTAGGTTTAGCTCTTGACAGATGACTTACCCTCAAAAAACACTTTTATATAGCTAGACAGAAACCGAAAACCCGAAATAATATTATCTGGAAATTAGTGGGTACCATGTGGTGAGCAGGTGCAGCACAAGCACATTTCTACTCTGTGGCGGACTATTGTGCCCCTGTGTGGAGTAGGGGTACCCATGTGAAGAAAATTGATGTCCAGCTCAATGAAACTATGAGAGTGATTACAGGAACGTTGAAGTTAACTCTACTAGCAAAATTTCAATATCCTCTCAAATATTGCTCCACCAGAAATGCGAAGACAGCATGCAACAATCCAGGAATGGCAAAAATAAATCACCCAGATATGACAAGACTGCTACCTGTACACCAAGTACTAGATAAACACTGTGAAAATCGCCTGAAATCAAGAGCGCCGGCATGGAAAGACAGAAAACTTGCCCACTACCTATGACAACCATAAATGCTGAAAAATTAACTGGATTAACAGTGACGTTAACTACCATAACATAGAGGACCCAAACCAACAACTCCCAGGAAAATATGGAATCAATTAAACCATGTAAGAACTGTACATGATGCAAAATTGGGGTATCATTGACAATCCAATGTGTGAGTGTGAAACTGCCAAACAGACATGGCTACATATAGTACAAGATTAGCCATTGCGTATATTCCTGGGAAAATGGAGGGATTTTATCGAGGCCAGCTCGACAGCTATTGAGTGGTTGTCTCGTTTGGATTCAACCTTATAGTGGGTCATGGCTGCCCTTGTACCAAAACTATGCTATCATATGAACGTTAAATATACTGGTGTTTGTTGTTCTTGTATTAGCATTTGTACTGCGTCTGTGTCATGTTGGAACATAGTGTATACATTTTTTATACATCTTATGTATGTTAATCATCTCAATGTTTGTACTTGGACTTGCAGAGCCATACCATAGATAAATAAATAAACCTGCGCTTTTTCCCAGTTGCATGGGAACTGACGCTGGGCGAGAAATTCGCAATAAATGCAGGCTAAGTTAAGTAGCCGATTGTGTAACGAATCGAAACGTTGGCATCACTGCAGCAGGCCTGCACTGAGCCACGCCCACAACGTTGGCGCCGGCAGTGGCCGCACCGCGCGTGTAGGCCGGTGTGGGCGCTCGCCAAGGCTTGTGGACCTCGCTGGACTGGCATCAGCGTCTGCGTCAGCGTCTGCGTCGGCGTCTGCGTCGTCGCCGGCGCCGGCGCCGGCTGTTGCTGCGGCCATGTTTCCGGCGGGCCGTAATGCTGCGGCCGCGGGGGTTCCCCGCCGCTAATGGAAGTCCGCTGTCGGCACTCAGCGCGGCTTTAAAGGGCCGCCGACCGCCCCGCCCCCGCACAGTGCTGTCGCGTTTTGCCGAACAAGAAACCTCTTTAAGGCTGCCCGCTTCATGGAAAATGGAGACATCATTTATCTCGGGACCCGTGGCGGGAAGTCGATACGCACCCTCAGGTTATAACTAGGCTGCTGCAAGTGTGGGACACGATCACATCTACGTCCATACGACTTATTAAGAAGTGTGTGCGGAGCGTGTTTTTTATTGGTTAACTTCTTAAGGTCGGGGTTCACAGTCATGTGGAATTTTTTGAATGGCATCATATTCCCCGTTGACTGTAGAAGTTATTTATTTCAGAACTGCAGTTGCGGTTTTGAGCCATTTTCAAGTGGTACTGCAAAAGCTAAAAGAATACAAAAATGAAGCACAGAGTGTACTCCTGTATAAAGAACTACATAAACATGTAATGTGGACAGTAGTATTATACAAAAATGGTGAAAATAGTATATCACATGTCAGACTTTAATTTCTTCAACATGTCATCGTCCGAAATAGACCGTTTCACTGTAGAAATACAGGAACATCAGACGAATGCGAAGCTGCGTACGTAGTGAAATGATATAAATTGCGTGAAATGTTACCAGTGTCAACATCAATCACATAAATCGCTAGGGATCAAGATTCTAGCACAGTGTTTACATGGAAACTAAAGCCATTGGCGAAAAATACATTTACAAGTCAACACTACCTGTGTACTAATCGGAGACAGTGCATTCCACCGATAACAGTTGTAAGCTTCAAATCATAACAGCTTTTTACATCTGTTGACAATGTACCCGTACATCTTTATATGTGGTGATGTGGTCGTAGGGTGCGAGGGGACAGGGTGTGAATATTTATTTTTAATAGTACAGCGTAAAATAACATATGTTATCTGTGCTGAAGTTCTCACACTGGCTTGGATACTCATACAGCACATGGCAATATGTCACATTTTACTTTCTTCGCGTACATGTTGCAACTGATGAAGAAACGTAGAACGGCCCAAAATGCACGCCAACGTTATAGCCAACAGCGCAGGATAACAAATTTGGACAATAAATCACAACTCGCTATCTCGTATACAGGATATGTTTTCTTATCAAGCCCTAATATGGAGGACGTAGTTATGTAAAAACATATGGACCTACATATAGAAACAAATTCCAAAGTGTTTAAAATGCTTTCGAAAAAAGTGTAAAAAGTAAATATGCAATAATATGATGCACTGCTAAAACAGATTAGATACGACAAGATATTGTCTCAGGAAAAAATGAAATGTAGAGATAAAAATTAATTTACTAAAGTAAAATGTATGGGAGTGATTTTATCCTACGTCGCTATCATGTGTAAAACTTGCAATTTTATGGAAGCATTGGGGAACACTGATAAAACTTGTTACATAACATTTATGAAGATCTGATAAAATACATCACTTAAGAGATTCTAAAAATAGATGACGTATGAAAAGTAAAAAGCGGTAGCACACATGATTCTTCTATGTAATCAAACCAAAAAGTCGTAAGTACCATACACATTATGAAATCAGCGTACACACATTTCAGTATAAAATGTTAGAGCACTATACCCACATCAGATAGGAAAGGTAATGATTCGTCATTGTCCCTTTCCATTTACGAACGGACTGTGTGAAAAATTGTCTGTAGCCTGTGTGCTAGCTGTTTTAGTTTAATTCCACGATTATCTGCGTGACTTATACAGGGAACCGGAGAAAATTCCCAGTATATGCCTTCACGAGAGTTCCTGGGTTTCCCAATCAGCTTTAGGCAAGGAGTCTGGCGTTTTTTTTTTTTTTTCGACTACCTAGAATTTAAAATTTTTGAACCTTTTTATTAAGCTTTGTCGCCAATGAAACTGTGAGCAGCCTTCCTACAGTTATCATTTCATCCTGTATTCTAGTGCAGCGTCACTTATGTTTTACACTGATGAGGCAAAACATTGTGACCACCTGCTTAATAGTTTTTCCGTCTATGCAACGAAATACATCAATGACTCCGCGTATCAGGGATGCGACAGTTTGTTGATAGGTTTGTAGAGGTATGTGGCATTAGATGTGTATGCACATGTCATGTAATCTGCGTAAATAACAGGCCATGGTTTGCGTACGTGGTGATGGCACCCGATAGCGACCCAGATGGGTTCCATAGGATTTACCTCAGGTGGATCTGGTCGGCGAGACATTATCGTGGCTTCACTATAATGCTCCCTGAACCACTGTGGCACGGTTCTGGCTACGAGAAACGGACAATTATACTGCAGAAAGATGACATCACCGTCGCGGAAGACATCAAGCATGGAGGGATGCAGGTGGTTCGCAGCTGTCAGGCCCGTTGCAAGCGCAGGAGACAGTATGGCACAATAATGCTTCCACCAGCCTGCGTCCGTGGCGCGACGCACGTTTCGAGCCGCCGTTCACCTCGATGGCGGCGTTTGTGGAGACGATTATCGCTCTAGTGTAGCAAAAATGTGATTCACCCGAACAGCCGACACGGACCCATTGATCGACGGTTGTATCCCGATGGTCCCCTGCCCAATGCAATCGTAACTGACGATGTCGTTGGGTCAACATGTGAACACGTAGGGGTGGTCTGCTGTGGAGCTCCATGTTCAACAATGTACTATGAAAGGCGTGCTCGGAAACGCTTGCGTGCACCAGCATTGTGCTCTTTCGGCAGAGATGCCACAGATCACAGCCATCCTACTTTACATACCAGACAAACCTCCGAACCCCATGTTCTGTGTAGAGTCGTGGACGTCCAACCATTTAGCCCCTAGTGGTAGTTTCACTGTTGTTTTACCTCTTTCATTAGATGCTCACGAGAGTAGCACGTGAACTTTCGACCAGCTCTGCGTAATAATAACCTGCCCTTTGTCAAAGTGGCGTAATTGATTTCCCGATTTGCAGCCCATGTCTTCGATAGGATGATCCCTGTCTGTGTCTGCTCCGCTTACACACTTAGTTACCGCGTCACGTGCCCGCAGCGGCTCCGGGTGGCATCCAACGTCACGTTCGGTAGTGGTCAAAATGTTTTGGCTTATCAGTGTAATTCTACTGTTTCTCAGATTAATGAAAGTTCTGCACCCGCGCAGAGGAACGCACTTGCCCCAAAGGGCAAAAGATTGGCCTTCTACGCGCGCGAGAGCTTTCAGCCGGGTTCTCGATTTCGTGGGCTCCAAGGCGCTCCACGACATTGTTGCAACATTCAGTTCTTTACGCCAATCAGACGATGGAGCAGAAACACAGGTCTTTCACTGACTACTTTCTGCTCCATATAATACAATATCTCTGGAAGGTTATGCTTGCTGCCATGGAAGTTTCTTTCCAACAGACGCTGGAACAACATCTGCCGTAATGGCGAAGCCACTAGCCCTCAAGACGGCTTAGTAGATCGCCGATCACAAACTATTTACGAGGATTACCAAAAGACAGGACCATCATCTCGAGGTTGGAGAAATTAAATTGGCTGTGGCCTCCACAGAGCCAAAGGATGAACCCTGGTTGTGGTGAGGAGTAACAGGTCCTATGTTACGGTGTTTTGACGGAACTTTCAGTAGACACTAGTGAAACAAGGGGGAAAGGCATTAAATTCCAAGGTACATTATTTCCTTTCAATTCAACTTACATAATGACACGTCCCTTGAGAGACTCATGTAAATTATAGTTGCGATTTTTTTATTTATCAACTAGTGTCTGAGGCAAAATTTCTCGTTTGGTCTGCAGTTCCCGTGAACCTCTAACTGGTAGCTAGCACACGTATTAGGACAAGATAGGTTGTACACAAATATGCACTATGTCTTACTTCAGCTCTTCTGCCCCGTCACAGAGAACTCTCGACCATCATATCACCCATGCAGCTTGCTGTTGACCCATTCCAAATCACTTCCTGCCGTTCTGCACGTAACATTCCAGCCTCCTGACGCCCCCTGCTGTACTCAGTAGAGGACAGGGCAACATGTCTGCAACAACTCTCTAGTTCTAGCTTCAAATTCCTTCTCTTGAGAAGTCGAATTAAACTAAATTTAGTGTTATTTTTATGTCGTAATGGAATTTTGTGATAGATCAGTTACTGTTTACAGTGTATGTAAACGCTCTAGTAGAATCCGCCGGAAGCTCTTTGGGGCTCTACGCTGATGATGCTGTTGTCTATAAGAAGGTGGCAGCGCCAGAAGACAGGACCTGCAGAGGATTGATGGAAGGTGCAGGGTCTGGCAGTTCATCTTGAACGCAAATAGATGCAACACAGTGTGCTTACGTAGGGATCCACTACGTACAACAACACTATTGACGTTCAATAGCTGGAAACAGTAACCACCGTAAAACATTTGAAGTGTATATTCGGACAGGCCATGAGTGGAATGACTACATAAAACAAATAATAGGAAAGTCAGATACGAGACTGAGATTCATAGGAAGAAATTTAAGGACAAGTAATTCATCTACTAAAGATGTGGCTTACAAGACGCTTGTCCGACAGATTCCTGAGAACTGTTCATTCATCTGTAGCACTTAATAGGTGGGACTGATAGAAGAGATAGAGAAAATCCAACGTCACAGGATTGTTTAGTCGGCGCGACGACATTACAGAGATGCTCAACAAACTACTATGGCGGACGCAAGAAGACAGGCTTGCATCACTAGAGAGTGCTTTCTGAGAAGATTCGGACAACATATTGTTTTCTCTCACGTACGTCTCGTGAAATGACCACAACGAGGAAATTCAAAAACTTTGCGTTAATACGAAGATTTGTCGAAATTATTCTTCCCACGTGCCATTCGAGAGTGGAAAAGAGAAGGAGGGATCAGTTAGCGGTACCAGAAACACCCTCCATCACACAGTCAGGAGGCTTGAAGAGCATGATGTAGATTCATGCTCATAAATTAAGTATAATTGCAGAATGTGGTGCCACACAACGTGGCACTACACAAAACTGATGCTATTAGCATAGGCACGTAGGGAACACACACGACACAGATCTGTAAGTCCACAGTATTGGTGATAAGTTGAGAAAATCGTCCCGAAACACATGTGCTACAAAACGCCGCTGTTTCCTGCGCATGTACCCCGACATCAATATGGGATGTGATCACTTGCACACGTTCACAGGCCGCACAACGGGTTGGCGTACTCTGGATCAGGTGGTCGAGCAGCTGCTGGGCTATAGCCTCCCATTCTTGCACCAGTGCCTGTCGGAGCCCCTGAAGTGTCCTAGGGGTTTGAAGGCATGAGCTATACGTCGACCGAGAGCATCCCAGACGTGCTCGATGGGGTTTAGGTCTGGAGAACAGGCAGGCCACTCCATTCTCCTAATATCTTCTGTTTCAAGGTACTCCTCCACGATGGCAGCTCGGAGGGGCCGTGCGATATCATCCATCAGGAGGAAGGTGGGATCCACTGCACCCCTGAAAAGGCGGACATACTGGTGCAAAATGACGTCCCGATACACCTGACCTGTTACAGTTCCTCTGTCAAAGACGTGCACCAATCATAATACGACCCCACACCATCAAACCACGAACTCCATATAGGTCCCTTTCAAGGACATTAAGGTTTGGTATCTGGTTCCTGGTTCACGCCAGATGAAAACTCGGCGAGAATCACTGTTCAGAGTATACCTGGACTCGTCCATGAGCATAACCTGGGACCACTGTTCCAATGACCGTGTACTGTGTTCTTGACACCGGGCTTTACGGGCTCTCCTGTGACCAGGATCAGTGGAATGCACCTTGCAGGTCTCCTGGCGAATAAACCATGTCTGTTCAGTTGTCTGTGGACTGTGTGTCGGGAAACAACTGTTACAGTGACAGGGGTAAGGTCCCGAGCAAGGCTACCTGCAATACTCCGTGGCCGTCTGCGGGCACTGATGGTGAGACATCGGTCTTCTTGTGGTGTTGTACACTGTGGACGTCCCGTACTGTAGCGCCTGGACACGTTTCCTGTCTGCTGGAATCGTTGCCATAATCTTGAGATCACACTTTGTGGCACACGGAGGGCCCGTGCTACGACCTGCTGTGGTTAACCAGCCTCCAGTCGCCCTAGTGTTCTACCCCTCATAATGTCATCAATATGTGTTCTTTGAGCCATTTTCAACACACAGTCACCATTAGCACGCCTGAAAACGTCTGCACACTTACTCGCTGCACTATACACTGACATGCACCAACACACCTGTGCGTATGTTGACTGCTGTCAGCCGGCCGGAGTGGCCGTGCGGTTCTAGGCGCTACAGCCTGGAGCCGAGCGACCGCTACGGTCTCAGGTTCGAATCCTGTCTCGGGCATGGATGTGTGTGATGTCCTTAGGTTAGTTAGGTTTAATTAGTTCTAAGTTCTAGGCGACTGATGACCTCAGAAGTTAAGTCGCATAGTACTCAGAGCCATTTGAACCATTTGACTGCTGTCAGCGCCACCGTGCGACGACCGCAGCTCAAATGCACCGCATGGTCATACCCCGAGGTGATTTAAACCCGCAAACCGCCCACCAGAGCGTTGTTTCATCATTATCCTTAATTTATGAGCATGAGTGTAGATGCGGACATAGAAGAAAATGATGACCTGTTTCATTGATTCTACTGAACACGCAGGGGCTGCTGCTTTAGAAGAGCGTAGAACACAAATTAATTATTTGACTAAGAAAACCATTGAATGCATGGTTCGGTGCACTTACTCACCTGATTTATCGTGTAACTACTTTTTCGTTTCATTTCGCCCCTCACAAAGTTGTTGAATCCTAAATCCTGAATCATGATTTCGTGCTACAATCATCAGCGCAGAAAAATATTTCCAGAATTGGTTCGAACGCATGTGAAAGAGGACAAATTTTAAAATGATAATTTCGAGGAATAAGACATCTTCTACATAAAATGTTTCTCTTTCATTGTTGTAAAAACTTAAAAGGGAGACTTTGATGGGAATAGAATATTTTTTGTGTATCCATCCTTGTGATTCATGATGTGTGGGATTTCGGACCTTGACTTAAGTAATAAAATGAAACCTCTACTGTCGTCTTTTGATGTTATTTTATTATATGTGTACGACATGAATATGTCCCTATACGAGTTTTGGCTCAGCATTTTATAAATTCGACTTGACATATGGATATATTTACGCTGCCATTTTGATAACTTTATCTGCATTGACAGATGTTGTTGATGCTGTCCTCTTGCAAGTGCTACTTGGACGTAGACGCAAATTTCTTTGCTCTATTTATTTCTGATGTAATTTCTTTCATATGTCTATCGTGTTCTACAGTAGATCGGTACGTTACTTCAGGATTCTGCAGTTTAGTGTAACGTCATTTTTATGAATAAATAGTACATTTGTACAATGTGTAGAGCAGAAATTCGTTATGGCATACTATATATATATATATATAATTCTATTCTAAGTAAGTGACAATATATGTTTCTGTTGGTTTTTATGAAATTATTTCTGTGAAATTCACTTATATAGTATTGTCCTTGAGTCTAATTCTGTTTTTAGTCTCTCTTTGTATTGGCATTGTTGGTATGTTGATGCACTCATTACCGTTTATTCAGTCCAGAAGATAGTACACTGAGTCACCGAAACTGGTTGCTATACAATAATATAACATCAAAATGTGGGCTCAGGTGTTTCATTTCATTATGGAACAGAACATGTAATATAGTGAAGGCATTGGCCGAACCCTACCACTTCATAATCCTACAGTTTTATTGCAGTGGGATATGTTGATTATGTGAACTTATATTCAACATTTTAAGTACATAAAAAGGTAGCCCACAAATGAACTGTTGTGTGAGTTGGTGATCGGACGTGCCTAAGGTGACTTGGAACTTTTCAGTTGGAGAACGCAACACAGCAAGCCAGAGGACCTACATGTACATTTTATCGCCATCTTTAGAGATTTGAGAAAGATCGCATCATTGGAACGAGGTACTTGGGTTCATCAGGGTGACAGATTGCACAGACAGTTGACTGGTCCAAACACTGCAGAACGGGTCGTGACGAGATGGATTCAGGACAGTCGTGTGAGTAGGCACGGGTCCTTGCAGAGGGGCTACACCGTGAGAAGAGCGTAGGGTTTTTCGGCTGGTTCTGACGAATATACAGATGATAAAACGGCTGGAACCCGGGCAGAGCGTGACCATAAACCGTCACGAAGAGACTAGTGCAAACTCTGTTGACATTTCGAGTTACCATTAATCTTTTAGCTCTGAAACGATACCACAAGCAAAGGAGTCTTGCGTGGTGTAGAGCCGGAGTGAACAGGGACATTGGACGGCATTCTATCGTGTCCAGCCGTGGAACTCGCTGCTATTCGAGGCAGTCAGATCGACACCACTGTATCCGCAGACGAGGGAAGGTAACCGCAAGCAGCGATTCTGGAGAACCCAACCTCTGCAACTCCTGGTGTGGACGGCTTCTGGACATCAAGACAGGACTGATTTCGCAATTTGTCTCCAGTAACTGGCAGGAATTTAAAACCTTGTTGCCATACCTTTTATGATCAGGGCACCAAATTACATATTCCAGCAGGATAATTCAAGACCCCACACTACAGTTATTCTTACCACAAAGCCTTGAGAAAGGTACGAATTCTTTCTGGCCTGCCCAGTCCTCTGAATTGTCACCCACAGAGCATGCCTGGGATGCGATGAGTAGAAGCCTCGAGCCGTCAATCTTCTTGAACTGACACAGCATGTGTTTCATCCACGGCAAGAAATTCCTCTAGATCTGAGACGGTACAGAATGTAGCCGAATTGAACTGATACTGTTCCCATTAATGTTGGAGATGCGAAGTGTTCCATACTCTAGTCATCTACAAATGAGCAAGTGTGTCTGTGATTAATTTTACTATAAACTTCAATTTGTATCCATTGCTGAATGGCTCGCTAAATTAACTCTTCAGTTTGCTGTTCATAAGTGATTAAGTGATTTATTGACACGTTTCAGGCTCTGCATATCATCAGAAGTAAATAAAATAAGAACAAAATTTTCATGCCGAATATGGAGTCTTAAACACGGAGTCTTAAATATCACAAAAATATGTTATTTTTAAGTATTTGATATACAGTGTTAGTTCGTATATTTGTTTTTTATTATATTAATGATTTGAGGTACTGCTTAGGTGGCGTACGGGGGCTGGAGGTCGCCAGTAGAGGTCTTTGCGGCACAGCCGGTGCTGCATAGACTTTTGGTTCTGAGCACTGTGGGACTTAACTTCTGAGGTCATCAGGCCCCTACAACTTATAACTACTTAAACCTAACTAACCTAAGGACATCACACACATCCATGCCCGAGGCAGTATTCGAACTTGCGACCGTAGTGGTAGCGCGGCTCCAGACTGTAGCGCCTAGAACCGCTTGGCCACTCCGGCCGGCGGTGCTGCATAGAGCTATCTCACCACACGGACTGTGTAGAGGAGGCTTGTAGTTTTACACTACGGTGCCACTGAAGAGGCTAGACAATAAAATAACTATCCTGAGGTGACAAGTCGTGGGGTAGAGATACGCACATATACAAATGGCGGTAGAATGACGTACAGAAGGTATCAAAGGGCACTGAATTGGCAGAGATGTCATTTGCACTCAGGTGAGCCGTGTGAATAGGTGTACAACGTGGTAATGGCACCACGACGGGTATTAACAGACTTTTAACGCGGAATGGTAGTTGGAGCTACACTCATGAGACATTCCAATTCGGAAATCGTTGGGGATTTCAATATACCGAGAGGCACAGTGTCAAGAGTGTGCCGAGAACACCAAATTTCAGGCATTACCTCTCGCCACGGACAACGCAGTGACCGACAGCCTCCCACAAACAACACTGCATGAAACATCTGCAGAAGCCAATATGGGACGTACGACGAACGTGTCCGCTGGGACAGTGCGACAAAATACGAGTATGTCGTCAATAGGCTATGGCAGCAGACGACCGACGCATTGCTAACAACACGACACTACCTGCAGCGCCTCTCCTGGGCTCGTGACCATATCGATTGGATCCTAGAAGACTGAAAACCGTGGACTGGTCAGATAAGTCCCGATTTCAGTTGCTAAGAGCTGAAGGTAGGGTTCGAGTGTGGCGCAGATCCCACGAAGCAGTCGATCGAAGTTGCGAACAAGGCGCTGTCCAAGCTGGTGGTGGCTCCATAATGGCGTGGACTGTGCTTACATGGAATTGAACCGATAACTAACTGGAAATGGTTATGTTCGAGTATTTGTAATCCATTTGCAGCTATTATGGACTCTATGTTCCCAAACAACGATGGAATTTTTGTGGATGACAATGCGCTATGTTAACGGGACACAGCTGTTCGTGATTTGTTTGAAGAACATTGTGGGCAATTCGAGCGAATGGTTTTGCCACCCAGATGGTCCGACACGGGTCCGATCGAACATTTGTGGGACATAATCGAGAGCTCGTTCTCAAAATCTTGCACCAGCAACACTTTCGCAGTTATGAACGGCTGTAGAGGCAGCATGGCACAATATTTCTGCAGGGGACTTTCAACGTCTTGTTGAGTCCATGCCACGCCGAGTTGCTGCACTGAGCCTTGCAAAAGTACGTCCGACTCGATATTAGCACGTATTCCACGACTCTTGCCATCTCAGTGTATGTAACACTGATTTTGAAAATATTTTAAATTCTCAGGTTAGTATAACTCAAAATGTATCTGTTTGTTGAAGCTGTGCATATTGATTTTTATACGGAAGTCATTTTGGGAAAGATTAGTATATGATGATTGATTATTAAGTAATATTTTGTGAAGAAACCCATGTAAATAATTTTTAAATTTTTGCCAGCCATAATACTTTCAGATGACATTAGGAGGCTGTTTGCTTCCCTTCCACAACGAGTACAAGATTGTGTTTGTGCCGGTGGTGATCATATCTCAAACATCTTGATGGGCATCAGTTCCGAAAGTGGTGAAAAAATTCAAATGGCTCTGAGCGCTATGGGACTTAATAGCTGAACAGTCACCTAGAACTTAGAACTACTTAAACCTAACTAACCTAAGGACGTCACACACATCCATGCCCGAGGCAGGATTGGAACCTGCAACCATAGCGGTCGCGCGTCTCCAGACTGTAGCGCCTAGAACCGCTCGGCCACCTCGGCCGGCAAAGTGGAGAAAATTTGAGCACTTAGTGCCCACTACGTGGTGAACATCTACATAAAGTCTCATCACTATCGGACTGGTGCTTCACGGTGTAACATTTCGCGTGTCCGCCACTGTGAGTGCAGCATATGTAGATCTTTACGGTGCTCTTGTGACCGCGCTGTACGGTGTGACTGTCATGACGTGCACATTGTGTGAGGGGCACTGAACGTAGATTGAACAATTGGCTACACGGAACCGCTGCCCTTGTCTTCGGCATCGGCCCAGCTTTCGCCTTCCGCCTTCCGCCGGACAATGCGGCGCGCAGAAACAAATGACACGCACCTGCGAGCCGCCATAATGACGCCGGGGACCCCGCAGCGCGGCGCGGCGCGCGCCCGGCCGCGTCCCATTCCTCATATTAAGATCATTTTTTACCTCCGGCCCGTCTTTTATTTCCTTTTTCGCGGTGCTTTATTTCCCCTCTTAACGATTTTTCATTCGGCGTGGGGGGAAGAAGGAAAAGGAACAGTTTTCATCTTGCCGGATTACCATTGTAGTACACACCGGTTTCTCCGAGTGTGTGAGTGTATGTATAATGCGCTCGCTGACAAAATACAATCTTGTGAAATCTGTCAAAGGGAAATTAATGAAAAACAGTCACAAAGGAATCCGTTTTATTTCGTTTCCCCCTTTTTTTTGTCCTAGTGTGTGTGTGTCTGGGGGATTTAAATTCATATTCAGCACTGTGTAGCTGGAGAGGTGGTGGGGATTCGGTGGGTGGGAGGGGGGGAGGGGTGGGTGACGTGATGAGATATTATCTGGCGCGGCCAGGAACGCAGCGGCCCGTGCGTGTGTGTGCGTGAGGCCAGAACCCTCAATCCGGCTCTCCTTGCGTCCACCCGGCCCGCACGCACTCATACGACGCACTCAAGAGTGTGCGCTGCTTTACTACTGCGGGCTCTCCAAACCATTTGCAGTTCTTCTTCAGTACCGTCTCAGGTCCTCCACAAGTTTTAGCCCTCCTGCCACATCTAATAGTCCCATCCACAGTAGCCTCCCTTATCTCTCACTGTACCGTTACCCTTGTACAAAGCCTACACCAATTCTCTAGCCAAAACAGCACGTCTAAACTGGTATTGTGCAACCCCCTCCCCCAAAGGGCGCCGTACGATAGGTTGTAGGGGGGAGGGGCTACACCTGGGGGTATGGAGTAGTTTTAATATCCTGGAAGACGAATGGTGACTAAGTAGCCATAAAAAATTTCCGGTCCAACCTTGTTAAAAACTTGTGTGATACCGACTTTTAAACATTTTCTCTGAAAGAAATGCACTCGAATACACAATTTTTTTCTGCTTTCCGTGAGAGCTAGGGGGGGGGGGAGGGGGAAGAGGGGTTTGCACCTGGATATGCGCGCCCATGTCCTCCCATCCCCACCCCCACTCACATCCCTCACTATTGCAATACCATAGTACGATTCGCTGTCTCCTGCTTGATTCTCACTCTTTCCTTATGATGCGCTCCTTTGCGCTGGGCGGAGGAAGAAGGTGCGATAGTTACCGGCTTATACTGTCCAAAAAGTAAAGACTTATTACACAGTCCCACTGACCAAATTGACATCGGGTTCCCACCGCGGTCGAAAGGTTTCTTCGATATCTCGTCTGGGCGCCAACGATACAAGCTGTTAAAGTGCAGTCTGTGTTCATTTAAAGGGCATCGTCAATTATAATTTTTTTAAATATGACGTTCAAGAAACCGTTCACACACAAAAATCATACATCACTGATCATCGGACAGACTCCAGTTGGACGACATAGTAATAAGCGTACCTGGCGTAGAGAAACAGCTGAAAGATTTGAAAGCAAAAGAAACACCATTTCCGGTTGGAATGCAAGTTCGATTTTACAAAGAGTACTCCACAGCCTTGGCCCCTTACCTAGCTTGAATTTATCGTGAACCTCTCGCCCAATACGAAGTCCCAAGCGACTGAAAAAAAAGCGTAGGTGACTCCGGCATATAAAAAGGGTGAAAGAACGGACTCTTAAAATTATAGACCAATATCCATAATTCGTATTTGCTGCAGAATCCTTGAACATATTCTCAATTCTTTAATGTAATAAACTTTCTTGAGACTGAGAATTTTATGTCCAAGAATCAGCATGCTTTTAGAAAACATCGCTCGTGCATAATTCAACTTGTCCTTTTCTCACTTGACATACTGAGAACTGTGGCTGAAGGGGCATCAGGCAGACTCCACATTTCTGGATTTCAGAAAAGCATTCGAAACAGTGATCTACTGCAGACTATTAACGAAGGTACGAGCATATGGAATACGTTCCAGATACGTGAGTGGCTCGAAGACTTCTTAAATAACAGAACCCCATATGTTGTCCTCGACGGCGGGTGTTCATCAGTGATGACGGTATCGTCAGGAGTGCCCTAGGGAAGTGTGGTACAAGCACTGTTGGTCTCTATATACATAAATGGTTTGACGGACAGGATGGGCAGCAGTCTGTGGTTGTTTGCTGATAATACCGTGGTGTCGAAGTTGAGTGACTGCAGGAAAATACAAGACGACTTAGACAAAATTCCTAGTTCATGTGATGAATGGCAGCTGGCCATAAATGTGGAAAAATGTAAGTCAACGACGATGAGCAAGAAGATCAAACCTTTAATGTTCGGATAAACTATTACTAGTGTCCTGCTTGACACAGTCAAGTCGTTTAAGTATTTGGGCGTAACGTTACAAAGCGATATGAGCTGGAACGAGCACTTGAGAACTGTGCTAGGGAAGGCGAACGGTGGACTTAGGTTTATAGGAAGAATTTTAGGAAAGAATGGTTCACCTGTAAAGCAGACCGCATATAGGAAGCTGGTACGACCTGTTCTCGAATACTGCTCTAGCGTTTGGAATCCTTACCAGCTCGTATTGAAGGAAAACATCGAAGCAATTCAGACACAGGCTGCTAGATTTGTTGCTAGTGTGGTCGAACAGCACGTAAGTTTTACGTAGATGCTTCGGGAACTCAAACTGGATTCCGTGGAGTGAAGGCGACGTTCTTGTCGAGGAACACTGTTGAGAAAATTTAGAGGACTGGCATCTGAAGCTGGCTGCCGAACGATTCTACTACTGCCAACATGCATTGCGTAAAAGGTCACGAAGATGACACGAGAAATTAGGGCTCAAACGTAGGTATATAGACAGTCGTTTTTCCGTGGATCTATCTGCGCGTGGAAAAGGGAAGGAAACGTATAGGTAGAGAGTACCATCCGCCAGGCACCGTACGATGCCTTGCGGAGTATCTGTGTAGATGTAGATGTCATGACAGTTCATCATGGATGTTCAACACTGACGATGGTTTAACCACTTGAAGAAGGTTGAGAACTTTGTCTAGCAACTCCAACTGTTACTCTTCGGCATTCTGTGTCTACTCCCTGTTCCGTAAAACATAGCGCACTGTATAGAAGAAGAAGCAACTTAAAAGTTGCGAAACAGGCTGTGTGAGTCCCTAATCGATTTGAATAAACACAAAAGATGTAAATGTAACTATTATATATAATATGATTATATATTTTTAAAATGAACAGTGTGCTGGGAGGCTCCACTGACAATGTGGTCTGAGGCGTCAGAATATTATCGCGTGCTATAATTGTAAACTGACTGCTTCAAAATGATAGTGATAGATCCTAATTATGATCCAAGGAACATGCAAATTGTGCTGTTGAAGACTTTCCCAACGTAGTAACTGCTTCCTTGGTTCACGGGCGTCGCGTCGGATAATGTCGTGGAAGCTGCACAACATTTCGAAGAGACAGCTGCTCGTCATCTTCAGGTGCTGACTGACGTGTTGCTGCAATGGCTCGACAATTGACACGTTAGCTCGCTGGAAATGCGCAGGCGCCAAGGGTTAAGGCTGTAACGTCATCGAGGACGAATCATAGAGAACAGCGACCTCCAGTGACCCCTGCCGTACAAAAGAGCCACGGGCTACATGCAAATTACGGGCTAATTTCATTGATCGGACATTAGATTCTTGTGCTGTTCGTCGGTCAGACAGAACAATTAGAAGCCTCATTTTTTCCCATACAAGAGTCCTCCACACTAATATACCGCCACCAACAGTCTGGAAGGTGCTGTCATGCGTGGTACGTCATTTCGTTTGGATTTCGACACACTCGCGCCGTTCCTTCAGCGTTTACCAACGACAGTCGCCTCTCATCTTTTCATCCCAACTACACTATGTGTTAGTCGACATTAAAATGAGGCGTGTACAGCCTTTATGATAGCATGAACTCTGCCGGGGACACTTTCAGTGCGGTATCTGAATGTCTTCCTCAGCCATCCGGTGTGGCTGAGCGGTTCTAGGCGCTTCAGTCTGGAACCGCTCGACCGCTACGGTCGCAGTTTCGAATCCTGTCTCTGGCATGGATGTGTGTGATGCCCTTAGATTAGTTAGGTTTAAGTAGTTCTAAGTTCTAGGGGACTGATGGCCTCAGATGTTAAGTCCCATAGTGCTCAGAGCCATTTGAACCATTTTTTTTCTTCCTCAAGAGCAGGCCCCAGAGAAGGTAGTGATGTTGGTAGAAGTGGTTTGGATCGATGTCGACGTTCTAATTCATTCCAAATGTGTTCCATTGGCTTCAAGTATGGTCCTGGGCAGGCGAGTCCATTTCAGGACTATGGTTGCGCACAAACCATTGCGTCACGGATGCTGTTTTTCGACAGGGTGCATTTTCATGGTGATACAAACAATTCTCTACTGTACGTAGTACAGAATGCTGTGAAATGCCTTCATAGCCTTTCGTATTTAATTGGAAAGCTGAAATTTTGTGGTAAGTTTCTATGGGACCAAACTGCTGAGGTCATCGGTTCCTAGGCTTACACACTACTTGGTCTAACTTATGCTAACGACAACACACACTCGCCTTCCCGAGGGAGGACTCGAGCCTCAGATTGGGGGTGGGGGGGGGGGGGGGCGAACCGTGGCAAGGCGCCCTAGACCATGCACCGCGTTGCTACCCAGCGCGGCCTTCACGCACTTAACTTCTTCTTAAACGCAATAAGGGTAGATCACCCTAACCACGGAAAACACCTCCTGACGTAACACCACCTCCCCTGACTTCGCTGCTAGCATTACAAATGATGGTAGGTAATGTCTTCCAGGCATTCGCCGAATCCAAAACCTTACATCAGATTGGCAAGAGATGTATAGTAATTCATCGCTTCACGTCACTCCTTCCATGTGGCGCCAATCTTTACACCACCTCCAGTGTCGATTAGGACTGATTACAGAAATGTGTGGCTTATTAGGAGTTGCTCGACCATTGTACTATGTTCTTGTTAACTCCCTACACACACTAATTATTCTAGCTGGGCTACCGGTAGAAGTTTGGAATATAAGAATGGTTTCTTCCGCTGATTTCAAGTGATTGTTCACAGCCAGCTTCCACACTGCTCGACGGTCCGTGTTCGTCAGGACATTTGGTCTTCCTGGTTTCTTGTAGTTGTGGTTATTCGTTCTCGTGTTTCCACTTCATAATCACTTCAGCAGCAGTCAACTTCGGCGGCTGGGTTGAAACGTCCCTGACGGATCTGTTGCACGTGTGACATTCAGTGACTAGTCCACATTCGCAGTGAGTAAGCTTTCCTGACTGCTGGTACTGCGTCTCTTCTGACAACACACTCTCCGCCTCCTTTTACACTGACGGGCCCGTCTCTCGTGATACCTAGTGGTCAATTCCGCATTACGTAGGTCTGTCAGGATACTTTTGATCAGACAATGTACATCGGCACTTTGATGGTCGAACGGCAGTTTTCCCGCGTCCGTCATAGTTACTGGTTATGGATGGTATCGACCATGTAAGCTCACCGGTTGTTGTTATCCATCATCCGTCGCTACACACCACTTTAGTGACAAACCTCTACATCCAAATGTACTCAACAAGCCACGGTACAGTGCAATATTACCGAACTTTGGTGCTCTTCCACCAGCGAATTAAGCGATGGAAAATTGTAGTATGCCTCTGTACGTGCACTAACTTCTTTTATTCTCATGTGCGCTTGGTGAGATATACACTATGTGATAAAAAGTATCCGGACACCTAGCTGAAAATGACTTAGAAGTTCGTGGTGCCCACCATCGGTAACGCTGGACTTCAATATGGTGTTGGCCCACCCTTAGCCTTGGTGACAGCTTCTACTCTCGCAGGCATACGTTCAGTCAGGTTGGTGGAAGGTTTCTTAGGAAATGGCAGCCCATTCTTCACGGAGTGCTGCACTGAGGAGAGGTATCGATGCCGGTCGATGAGGCCTGGCACGAAGTCTGCGTTCCAAAACATCCCAAAGGTGTTCTGTAGGATTCAGATCAGGACTCTGTGCATGCCAGTCCATTGCAGGGATGTTATTGTCGGGTAACCACTCCGCCACAGGCCGTGCATTATGAACAGGTGCTCGATAGTGTTGAAAGATGCAGTCGCCATCACCGAATTGCTCTTCAACAGTGAGAAGAAAGAAGGTGCTTGAAAGATCAGTGTAGGCCTGTACTGTGATAGTGCCACGCAAAACAACAAGGGGTGTAAGCCCCCTCCATGAGAAAGACGACCACACCATAACACCACCGCCTCCGAATTTTACTTTTGGCAGTACACACGCTGGCAGACGACGTGCACCGGGCATTCGCCATACCCACAACCTGCCGTCGGATCGCCACATTGTGTACGGTGATTCTTCACTCCACACAACGTTTTTCCACTGTTCAATCACCCAATGTTTACGCTCCTTACATCAAGCGAGGCGTCGTTTGACATTTGCCGGCGTGATGTGTGGCTTATGAACAGCCGCTCGACCATGAAATCCAAGTTTTCTCGCCTCCCGCCTAACTGTCGTAGTACTTGCAGTGGATCCTGATGCAGTTTGGTATTCCTGTGTGATGGCCTGGATAGACATTATCGTTACACATTACGACCCTCTTCAACTGTCGGTGGTGTCTATCTGTCAACAGACGAGGTCTGCCTGTACGCTTTTGTGCTGTACGTGTCCCTTCACGTTTCCACTTCACTATCACATCGGTAACAGTGGATCTAGGGATGTTTAGGAGTGCGGAAATCTCGCGTACAGACGTATGAGACAAGTAAAACTAAATCACCTGACCACGTTCGAAGTCCGTGAGTTCCGCGGAGCACTCCATTCTGCTCTCTCACGATGACTAATGATTACTGTGGTCGCTGATATGGAGTACCTGGTAGTAGGTGGCAGCACAATGCAGCTAATATGAAAAAATATGGTTTTGGGGGTCTCCGGATACTAATGATCACGTAGTGTACGCACGATGGTCTCAGCATAGTTGACCCACACTCTTCTTTTGGTGCTGCCCTACAGCGCTTCGCGATAAGTTCATCGTCTTCCTTCCAGGTCCCCTGGGTCTTTCTGTTACACAGTGAGCTATACTGCCAACCCTAGGAACGCGTTGCTTAATTCGTTCAATATCTCCTTTTCGTACCTACTTCATAAGGACTCCAAACGCTGGCACGGAGATCTAGAAAAGGCCGTACTAGCGTCTTTTTTGGGGTTTATTTGACATTTGCATTACACTTTCCCAGAATCCTTTCAACAAATATGTTTTCCACTCACTTTCTTTAATAATGATTTAACGACGTCCCCCCAACTCTGTATCACTTCGTGGTATTAACCTTAAATTCATATACAATGTAACATAGTCAATTTGTTCACCATTAATTTTGTAAGCTGTGGGCAATTACTATGACAGTACGAAATTGCAACTTTATGTGCATCTTTGACTCGAGCATAAGGACATTAATTAATCTCACGACCCAAAGATATCAAGGAAGTTATTAACATACAATCAACAAGTAAGGCAATTGCAACTTTATGTGCATCTTTGACTCCAACCACGACCCAAAGATATCAAGGAAGTTACTAACATACAATCAACAAGTAAGGCAATTGTTTTATTTTGGTTTATATTGTATTATTGGTTTACTGTAATTCTTTAATGTGAACTATTACGTCCATGTGGCTAGAAGCCTCGACATCTATCATATTAAAATAAAAAATTTTCTGAGTCTAGGAATATTCATTCTTACTCTCAGTATTTTGTGAATTACCACTCATTAATTTCTTATGGCAGAATTTTGTGGGATAAATCGTCAGTTACGAAGAAGTAATTTATTATACAAAAGCGGTCAGTTGAGAAGAATGATAATGTCCTCAAGCTACAAGAATAGGAGAAAAACTGAACTCCATTAACCACTATTGAAGCTATCATTATCTTGGAAATGAATCCAACGCACAGACACAAAATGCTTGTTCATTTTCCCAATAAACTGAAATTTATGATAGGTAGCAAAGGCACTTTTAAATACAATGAAAAAAAAATTTAACAGATAGTCCACTTCCTTAGCTGAGTGCTTACAGCAGGCCCAGTTCGGAGATTTTCTCCTCTCGTGGACTGGGTGTTGTGTTGTCCTCATCATCATTCCATCATCGTTAACAAGCAAGTCTCCCACTGTGGCATCAACTGAAAAGACTTGCAACTCGGCGGCCGGACTTTCCCAGGTGGGGACGTACCGTGCGCCATCAATGCCACTATCATTTCATTTCATTTTTACGGATATTTCCTCTTACTATATAGAAGGATGTAGTAGTAGTGTAGAGAAACGTCTTTAATGTTTTTGTTAAACTTGTATTATATTGTAACATGTATAGTGACAAGACTATCTTTACGTTCATCAACTTTCAGTCACTGCGCTATATTTATTTTACTTCTTTGTGCACTGGAACCCTGTTATTGTCGTACTTCATCCAACAACTGGTTTCACGTAGCCTTTTTTCCTTTCCCAATGGGAACCACGACAGTGAATTTGTTAAATGAAGGTAGCATTTTCCACTTTTGATGTAGGATATTTATTTAATTTGTTCACGACTAGTTTCAGCCTTCTACGAGATTCCCAAGACATTTTGTGGTTCTGTACAAAATGGAATATATAATATTATCTCCACAAACAAATTACAATGAACTTAAACGAATTTTAAATACATTTACCTGCAGTAAAAAAAAATATGTTTACGTATTTAAATGTTAGCGTCTTTAAATTAGTATTTGCTACTAATTTTCACTCACAAATGCTGTCTGCTTGGTTTGATAGCTTGACTTTTACAAAGATGTTATACTGATCAAAGAGTGAAGGTAAGTACGGAGAAAATATAATAATAATTTAAAATACCAATCACATAAATATACAGTCACAGTTTTTGAAATTATTATACCATTTATTCCATGCTTAACTTTTCTCATTCATCAATATAATATCTTTGTAAATGTCAAGCTTTCAAAACACCAAGACAGTATTTCTGAATCAAAACAAATAGAAAACACAAGTTTAAAGATGCTGACATTTCACTTTGTTAGGAATAGTTTTCAATTGCTGGTAAATACACTGAAGCGCCAAAGAAACTGGTATAGTGATGTGTATTCAAATACAGAGACGCAGACTACGGCGCCGCGGTCTGCAACGCCTATATAAGACAACAAGTGTCTGGCGCAGTTGTTATAATGCTATAAAGGCAGGTTATCAAGATTTAAGTGAGTTTGAACGTGGTGTTATAGTCGGCACACGAGCGATGGGACACAGCATCTCCGAGGTAGCGATGAAGTGGGGATTTTCCCATACGACCATTTCACGAGTGTACCATGAATATCAGGAATCCGGTGAAACATCAAATCTCCGACATCGTTGCTGCCGGGAAAAGGTCCTGCAAGAATGGGACCAACTACGACTGAAGAGTAGAACGTGGCAGAAGTGCAACTCTTCCGCAAATTGCTGCAGATTTCACTGCTGGACCATCAACAAGTGTCAGCGTGCGAACCATTCAACGAAACATTATCGATATGGGCTTTCGGAGCCGAAGGACCACTCGTGTACCCTTGATGACTGCACGAAACAAAACTTTACGCCTCGCCGGGGCCCGTCAACACAGACGTTGGACTCTTGATCTGGAAATACAGTATGTTACCGGGTCGGACGAGTCTCGTTTCAAATTGTATCGTGCGGGTAGACGCGTACGGATTTGGAGGCCACCTCATGAATCCAAGGACCCTGAATGTTAGCGGGGGAGTGTTCAAACTGGTGGAGGATCTGTAATGATGTAGCGCGTGTGCAGTTGGAGTGACATGGGACCCCTGATACTTCTAGATACGAATCTGACAGGTGACAATTATGTAATCATACTGTCTGATCAACTGCATCCGTTCATGTCCTTTGTACATTCCGACGGACTTGGGCAATTCCATCAGGACAACGCGATACCCCAGACGTCCAGAATTACTTCAGAGTGGCTCCAGGAACATTCTTCTGAATTTAAACACTTCCGCTGACTACCAAAATCCCCAACATATCTGGGATGCCTTGCAATGTGCTGTTCAGAAGAGTTCTCCACCCCCTCGTACTCTTACGGATGTATGGACAGCCCTGCAGGTTTCCTCCAGCACTACTTCAGACATTAGTCGAGTCCATGCCACGTCATGTTACAGCACTTCTACGTGTTCACGGGGCCCCTACACGATATTAGGCATGTGTACCAGTTTCTTTGGTTCTTCAGTGCATTTTTAAAATGCCTTTGCGTGCAGATTATTACATTTTTATTCGTGAAGGTAATATAATATATTCTATTTTGTACAGAACTGTAAAATCACTTGAGAATGGCGTAGAAGGCTGAAACTAGATGTGAACAAATAAAATTAATACAGTAAAACTGGAAAATGCCACCTTCTCTTAACGGTTTCATGTATATTTTCACGTTATTTAATCTTTTGTAAGTCTCTCAGTCTCTGGACAACTACTGCAGGCTTCACCCATTTAAAGGTATAACTTCTAAAAATTTTACTGTTACCCTTCCCACTATTAGAAAATTAATTATCCTTGATGCGTAAAATGTTTTGTCAACCTATGACTTCCTTTTGTCAACTTGTGCAACTTTTCTACTCGATTCAGTTGAACGTCTCCAAGCTTCAGCACTCTTCTCTACCAAAGCGTTTCAAAAACTCCCATTCTCTTCTCGCCTATACTGCTTACTATTGACGTTTCACTTCCATATAAGCTGCATTCCACACTAACATTTTCGGACATTTTCAGATACGTTTTGTTTTTGTGGAAACAAATGCACTAACTAGTAACCATTTACGTTGTCAAATTTATTTTGTTGTCCTCAACCAGTTTCGGACAATTTCACGCCCAGCTATGGAAGGTGAGTAATTAGTTTTTTATATATAACTAATAGTACGTCTAATGTTTGTTATTAACACTGGCATTTCCTTTTTCCATTTTCTATGTTTGTATACCAAATATGAGCACAATGCATCGTGAACACAGTTTGCATGCCTTTTAGACTTGAACTTACAGCAAAATAACACATCTCACAGTACGATCAACAAATGCCACAACAACAGCATCACCAACAACAACCACTCCTGCTAGTGCTACTGCTACAAATATTACTATTACTGCTACTACAACTAGAAGGAACTAGAAGGTGCAAGCGTTCTCGATTAAATTTATCAACTTGTACAAATTTCGATGAGTGATTGCGTTCAGTGTGGTGCTGTATTATGATCATTTTCTGGAGGACGTTGCAGATTTATGTTACATTACACGTCTTACCTAAATATGAAAGGTACTGATCATTAACCACTGTTTGGTATTACTGGCATGCGCGTTGTTGGGTCTAACTCTACAGTCTGGAACCGAGCGACCGCTACGGTCGCAGGTTCGAATCCTGCCTCGGGCATGGATGTGTGTGATGTCCTTAGGTTAGTTAGGTTTAATTAGTTCTAAGTTCTAGGCGACTGATGACCTCAGAAGTTAAGTCGCATAGTGCTCAGAGCCATTTGAACCATTTTTTTTTGGGTCAAACTTTTTTTTGTTTACAGGTAGTGACACGCATATTGTTGTAACAACTATTATGAAGTCACTCAAAATTTTATTACTCTATGTACATATCATAATAATGATGTATGGTTCAAAGATCTGGCGTTAGTGTTTCTACTGGACACCACTTTGGTGACCTGCATGTACCTAATATACCCCAGTAATCCTACAGTTTGACGTGGATTACGAACCACATGTCGTTCCTGCCAAATCTTCACCTCATTCATATCTGAAAGCTAGATTCAACGTTGTTGTCGTAGTGTTCAGTTCTGAGACTGATCTGATGCATTTCTCCACACTGATCTATCCTATACAGGGTGTTACAAAAGGTTCGGCCAAACTTTAAGGAAACATTCCTCACACACAAATGAAGAAAAGATGTTATGTGGACGTGTGTCCTAAAACGCTTAATTTCCATGTTAGAGCTCATTTTAGTTTCGTCAGTATGTACTGTACTTCCTCGATTCACGGCCAGTTGGCCCAACTCAAGGAAGGTAATGTTGACTTCTGTGCTTGTGTTGACATGCGACTTATTGTTCTACAGTACTAGCATCTTGCACATCAGCACGTAGCGTCAACAGGTTAGTGTTCATCACGAACGTGGTTTTGCAGTCTATGCAATGTTTGCAAATGCGGAGTTGGCAGATGCCCATTTGATGTATGGATTAGCACGGGGCAATAGCCGTGGCGCGGTACGTTTGTATCGAGACAGATTTCCAGAACGAAGGTGTCCCGACAGGAAGACGTTCGAAGCAATTGATCGGCGTCTTAGGGAGCACGGAACATTCCAGCCTATGACTCGCGACTGGGGAAGACCTAGAACGACGAGGACACCTGCAATGGACGAGGCAATTCTTCGTGCAGTTGACGATAACCCTAATGTCAGCGTCAGAGAAGTTGCTGCTGTACAAGGTAACGATGACCACGTCACTGTATGGAGAGTGCTACGGGTGAACCAGTTGCTTCCGTACCATGTACAGCGTGTGCAGGCACTATCAGCAGCTGATTGGCCTCCACGGTTACACTTCTGCGAATGGTTCATCCAACAATGTGTCAATCCTCATTTCAGTGCAAATGTTCTCTTTACGGATGAGGCTTCATTCCAACGTGATCAAATTGTAAATTTTCACAATCAACATGTGTGGTCTGACGAGAATCCGCACGCAATTGTGCAATCAATCCATCAACGCAGATTTTCTGTGGACGTTTGGGCAGGCATTGTTGGTGGTGTCTTGATTGGGCCCCATGTTCTTCCACCTACGCTCAATGGAGCACGTTATCATAATTTTATACGGGATACCCTACCTGTGCTTCTAGAACATATGCCTTTACAAGTAAGACACAACATGTGGTTCATGCACGATGGAGCTCCTGCACATTTCAGTCGAAGCGTTCGTACGCTTCCCAACAACAGATTCGGTGACCGATGGATTGGTAGAGGCGGACCAATTCCATGGCCTCCACGCTCTCCTCACCTCAACCCTCTTGACTTTCATTTATGGGGGCATTTGAAAGATCTTGTGTACGCAACCCCGGTACCAAATGTAGAGACTCTTCGTGCTCGTATTGTGGACGGCTGTGATACAATACGCCAGTCTCCAGGGCTGCATCAGCGCATCAGGGATTCCATGCGACGGAGGGTGGATGCATGTATCCTCGCTAACGGAGGACATTTTGAACATTTCCTGTAACAAAGTGTTTGAAGTCACGCTGGTACGTTGTGTTGCTGTGTGTTTCCATTCCATGATTAATGTGATTTGAAGAGAAGTAATAAAATGAGCTCTAACATGGAAAGTAAGCGTTTCCGGACACATGTCCACATAACATCTTTTCTTTATTTGTGTATGAGGAATGTTTCCTGGAAGTTTGGCCGTACCTTTTTGTAACACCCTGTATAAGCATTCACGCTTCCACGTTAATTACGCAATCTTCAGCATTCTTCTATTTTACATTTCAAAAGTTTCTGTTCACTTCTTGTCTGAACTGCTTATCGTCCAAGTTTCACTTCCGTATAAGGCTACACTCCAGAGAAATACATCCAAAAAAGATTTCCTAAGACTTAAATTTATGTTATATGTTAACAAAACGCACATTTTATAAATGATTTCCTTGCTATAGCCAGACTGCATTTTATATCCTCTCTACTTCGACGATCATTAGTTATTTTGCTGCCTAAAATAGCAAAATTTATGTACTAAAGTTGGTGTCTCAATTCCTAGTCTTATCCCGGTAGCGTCGCCTGATTTAATTCGACTGTATTCCATTACCTTTGTTTTACTCTTTTTGTTGCTCATCTTGTAACCTATTTTCAAGACACTATGCATTCCGTTCTTCCACGTGCTTTTCTGCCCCTGACAGAGTTACAGTTTCATGGGCAAACCTCAAGTTTTTATTTCTTCTCCGTGAACTTAATTCCTTTTCCAAATTTCGCTTTCGTTTTCTTTAATGCTCAATGTGCAGGGTAGGCTGCAACCCTGTCTCACTCCCGCCTTAATTAATGCTCCCATACTCCAGTATGATTTCTGTACGAGTTGCATATAACCTTTCGCTCCCTGTATGTTACACCTGCTATCTGCAGAATTTCAGATTATGTGCTCCAGTCAATATTGCCGAAAGTTTTCTCTAAGCCTACAAACGCTATAAACGTAGGTATGCCTTCCTTTAACCTGTTTTCTACATTAAGTCGTCGAGTGAGTATCGCCTCATGTGTTTCGACATTTCCTCGGAAACCATACTTATCATGCCCGATACTGACATCTTCATCTGCATCCTCTGTATTATTGCGTTCAAGTTCACATTCCTTATAGAGCCCTTCTATATGTTGTTGTTGTTGTTGTGGTCTTTAGTCCTGAGACTGGTTTGATGCAGCTCTTCATGCTATTGTATCCTGTGCAAGCTTCTTCATCTCCCAGTACCTACTGCAACCTACATCCTTCTGAATCTTCTTAGTGTATTCATCTCTTGGTTTCCCCCTACGATTTTTACCCTCCACGCTGCCCTCCAATACTAAATTGGTGATCCCTTGATGCCTCAGAACATGTCCTACCAACCGATCCCTTCTTCTGGTCAAGTTGTGCCACAAACTCCTCTTCTCCCCAATCCTATTCAGTACCTCCTCATTAGTTATGTGATCTACCCATCTAATCTTCATCATTCTTCTGTAGCACCACATTTCGAAAGCTTCTATTCTCTTCTTGTCCAAACTATTTACCGTCCATGTTTCACTTCCATACATGGCTACACTCCATGCAAATACTTTCAGAAATGACTTCCTCACACTTAAATCTATACTCGATGTTAACAAATTTCTCTTCTTCAGAAACGCTTTCCTTGCCATTGCCAGTCTACATTTTATATCCTCTCTATTCGACCATCATCAGTTATTTTACTCCCCAAATAGCAAAACTCCTTTACTACTTTAAGTGTCTCATTTCCTAATCTAATACCCTCAACATCACCCGACTTAATTCGACTACATTCCATTATCCTCGTTTTGCCTTTGTTGATGTTCATCTTATATCCTCCCTTCAAGACACCATCCATTCCGTTCAACTGCTCTTCCAAGTCCTTTGCTGTCTCTGACAGAATTACAATGTCATCGGCGAACCTCAAAGTTTTTATTTCTTCTCCATGGATTTTAATACCTACTCCGATTGGCTATATATTCATTCCAATTTGACCTTTCCCTTCTTTGTTTAGTACTTGTTTCCATCTGAGCTGTTGATATTCATACAGCTGCTTTTGTTATCACTGAAGGTCTCTTTAATCTTCCCATAGGTGATATCCACCTTTCCCCTACTTATACATTCTTGGAAGCCTTTCATTTGTTCTCTACCCCATCCCTCCTTAGCCATTTTGCACTACCTAACAATATTATCCATTAGGTTAATAGTAGGCTGAAATATTCCGTGTTCCGATGGGGATTCGATCTCGCGACTTTTCGCTTCTGGAGACACGTACTCTACGGTTAGAACACCAGAGCAATGACTACTGTGTGTGTCAATTTATTTCTTAAGAAGTGCAGATATTAGAAGCATATGAAATGCAAATCTGTGAAAATGTTGGTGGAACATGGGGATTAAATTGAAGCGCCCGTATGCTCTTTTTTCTTTTTTTTAAGTGAAATACATTGGAATTCAGAATGACTTCTTTGTTTGATGACAGCTTTTTCATTCAGTAAACATATGCTAGATGACTGTCCAGATGTCTAGATTTCAATTTCTTCCAGCATTTCCGTCTTTTTGTCTTTTTTTGGCAGTGTGCAGTACTTTCTTGCTCTCTTCCATGTCTGTGACTCTGTGTTGAGTCTCACTTTACGTTCCTTGTTAACGTATTTCTTTTTTTTCAGGAAAGCCTCTCTCGCTGTTCTCAGTCTAAAAACATTTACATTCTCTTTGCCTTTGCTATCGCCAGTTATTTTTCTGTCAAAATGGCACATAAATTAGTCAGATGTCGCACAGGTGATTTTCTGGACATGCAAGGAACAAAGACGCCGCAGAATAACCTGGATTCCTGGCTCGAGACGACCTGGACTTTCGACAGAGATCCGTTTCAGGCAGTGCCCCCAACTACTCTGCTTGTCGACCGCACATCTCGTGTTGTTCGGCTGCGTGTGGGTAATGGACGGGACAGAATGGTAGCCAGCATGCAGAGGCACCGCCAAGAACCGGCCGCAGCTACAGACAGCTACCAGCAGCTCTCCCTGACAGCCACCTCCCGCGGATCGCGGCGGGGGATTGCGGCAGGTCACGTCCGACTCTGCTCATTCACGCCTCGGGAGCGCCGTGTCCAGGCTGCAAGCATTACTCTCTCTCTCTCCCTACCTCTCTCTCTTTCTGTCTGTCTCTGTCTCCCTCTCATTTTATTCGACTGGTTGGATGGCGTCCTACTTCCCTGCCTGTCTTGAGATCTGTTTTCGTACCTAATGAAATCAGAGCACACTATCGTCGGGTTTGTACTGGCAAAACCTCTATTGAGAGGCGCAGCACCTGTTCCACGGTAATAGCTAACTAGTGAACCAGTAAATTCCCCACAGTTATTGCTAAATATGTATGAGAACTAGATAAACGTCCGGACCTAGAGTATTCCAGGGAATCGTGTCACGACGCAAATTTCGGCTCCTAGTTGCGACTTTGCCCACTTCAAAGGTGTGGAACTAGAAATTGTAATACAATATGAACGAAAAACATCTCGGTATTTTTTTGACCTATTTACTTCAAATTTTTGCACGATGTTCTAATAAACATTCAGACTGACGTAGGCTAAATATATATTTAAAAAACAACAACAACGAACAGATTTTCTGTTAAAATAGATTGTGAGAAAGAAAATGCTGTGCTACGCTGCTCTGAGCTGAGAAAATGTGTGGTTTCTTTATCTTTCTCACAGTCTGTTTTAACAACGACAGCACGGAATTTAAACCAACACACCAAAATCCCTATATTTACCAGAGAATCGTGTAAAAAATTTGTAGTAAGTCGGTCAAGAGCTCTTCGAGATTTTTGCTAACTGCATTTCCCCATCTCATACAGGGTGATCCGGAAAGAAAGAACAGATTTCAGTTGTTTATTACAGACAAACTATGAAAGATAGAACCACATTGCTCGAGCCACTGGGTAGAGGAAGCTTGAAAGTTTTATGTTCGCGCAGACACCGTACCGCACATTCAACATGATCACCATCCTTTTCTCGAGAAACACCGAAACGGTAATCAGTTTCATTCCACACACGAACCAATAGGTTCCTTATTATTGAACCAACAGCTTCAACAATTCTATTTGTCAGCTCTTGAACTTTAGTTGCCATAGGTGGGACAAAGACTCTGCCTTTTATCTACTCCCCTCCTCCCCTCCCTCTAACACAGAAAAAAACGGAGTCTGTGAGGTCTGGCGACCTGGGAGGCCAAAGGCAATGAACAAGATCTTGCTGTCCTTCTACCTCTTTCAATCAATCATCGCTGTGGTACGCTGTTATTAAGATAACGCCACACCACAGAGTGAATACGAGCCGCGGCGCCTTCATGCATAATAATGAAATCATTGTAATCTTCGTGAAGTTGAGGAAACAACCAGTTTTGCTGCACGTCCAGGTATCACATTCCTGTCACTTTCCTCCGTAAAAAAGGAAAGTCCGTAAACTTTGTAAACACAAACGGCACAAAACAAATTCAGTTTCGATGACTCACTTTCTTGTTTGACGACGATGCCAGGATTTTGTGACCCCCTAATTCTTTCATCATGGCTGTTTACTTTTTATCGATAGATGAAATGTCGATTCGTCCTGAAAAATGAGTGGTTCGTAAAAAGTGTCGTCTGCCTTATTCTGGGGAAATGAAACGTAAAATTCACCTTCTGGTTTGGTCACTGGGTAGCAGTTGCAGTAACTGCAACTGTTATACCCAGGCGTAGTTTCAGAGCACGTCACAACGTTGTTTGAGGAAGTTGAAGTTCCTGACCTGCCCGTCTTTTGAACTTCGGAGGGTTCCGTGTGACACATCTCGGATACGCTCAAGATTTTCATCAGACGTGCTATTGACTTTGCGTATGCAACGAAATTCAAAACATTTTGTGTGCTGTTCATAAATCTACTTGTGCAGAGACTGCTTTCTCGCTGAATCGACGGTGAAATGTGCGTTGCACTTGAACAATGGACTGATTTCGCACAAAACACACAGCAAAATTATTTCTCTTGTGTTGTAGTCACCATCTTGCTATAAACTACAGCGCACCTGTGTCATAACATTGAAACTTATTCCATCCAGTGACGTGCGCAATGTGTTTCCAGCTTTTATAGTTTCTCTGTTATAAACAACTGAAATCTGTTCTGTCTTTTTGAATCAACTGGTATATTACTAGTGTCATGGCCACACGTTGCTATACCTCAGTCTAATTAATGGAAAGGAAAGAAAAGAGAGCGAGCACTCATTTATAATACGTCTGGGAATTGGATATATGTCCTAATCTCCTTTCTTTCCATCTCCTGATTCCATCCTACCCCCTCCCTCTTTGTCCACTTTCTCTTCCTGCTGGCCCCTCTTTCTGTGCGTCTGGTCCTTTCCGCTATCTGTATGTTCGTTTCCTCCCACCCCCTGTCCATCTGTTGCTCCCATCTCTCTCTGAACTTGAAAGTTGTTTATTATTGTTGTAAATTCAGATTCTGTATAAGTTCTCTAATGTTAAGTCGATAAGCCATAAACACAATTTTTTAGTTTGTTAACAACGTTTCACTATTACGTATTTTATATACTTATATATTAAACAATTTGTACCCAGTGTGTGTCCATGTGGTTTTTACAGTAACGTCTAAAGATTAGAAGTAAATCTCTAGAATACTTTTTGTGAGTTCTGGTAACTCTTTCCCTTTACATCTTACATATATATTTATATATTATGTGTATCAGTCGGCCGGAGTGGCAGAGCGGTTCTAGGCGCCACAGTCTGGAACCGCACGATCGCTACGGTCGCAGGTTCGAATCCTGCCTCGGGCATGGATGTGTGTGATGTCCTTCGGTTAGTTAGGTTGAAGTAGTTCTAATTTCTAGGGGACTGAAGACCTCAGAAGTTAAGTCCCATAGTGCTCAGAGCCATTTGAACCATTTGTATTAAAAATATACAACCAGTGTCTGTCTGAATGTTCATCAGAGCATTGTATAGAAGTCTGAAATAAAAATATGTGTATATAAAGGGAAATGTTACTACCAAAAAATCTCGAAAAATTATCAACCGATTTATTTTATAGGTGTTCGTTCTTTCCTCGCTCTATACGAAACTGGAATAACAGAGACTTGTGAAGGTGATTCGATGAACCCTCTGCCACGCACTTAAATGTGATTTGCATGCAACGTTGAGTCAAAATTTGAAAGTAATCGATATATATATATATATATATATATATATATATATATATATATATATAGATGGAAATGTCGGTTTGTTCAAAATCTAAAATCTCCGAAAACTATTCATCCATTGCTTTCAAATTTTGACACAATGCTGCTTCGAATGCACACATACTTTTATATACTTACTGGAGCGCCATTTGTTATATAAATACACATATAATATGTAAAGGGGATACGTTGTTGAAATTAAAAATCTCCGAAAGTTCTTTACCGATTCCTTTGAAATTTTGACACACCGTTGCAATAGAGTATGCACTCGTTTTTGTATACCTACTGAACTTCCATACAGTACATATATATATATATATATATATATATATATATAAACTAAATAATATGATATATATACCTGTATACCAGAGCTATAAAATTATGTGCTTATTCGAATGCAGCATTGTGTCAATCAAAGCTATCGGTGAGAAACTTTCGGAGCTATATACACTTCTGGAAATTGAAATAAGAACACCGTGAATTCATTGTCCCAGGAAGGGGAAACTTTATTGACACATTCCTGGGGTCAGATACATCATATGATCACACTGACAGAACCACAGGCACATAGACACAGGCAACAGAGCATGCACAATGTCGGCACTAGTACAGCGTATATCCACATTTCGCAGCAATGCAGGCTGCTATTCTCCCATGGAGACGATCGTAGAGATGCTGGATGTAGTCCTGTGGAACGGCTTGCCATGCCATTTCCACCTGGCGCCTCAGTTGGACCAGCGTTCGTGCTGGACGTGCAGACCGCGTGAGACGACGCTTCATCCAGTCCCATACATGCTCAATGGGGGACAGATCTGGAGATCTTGCTGGCCAGGGTAGTTGACTTACACCTTCTAGAGCACGTTGGGTGGCACGGGATACATGCGGACGTGCATTGTCCTGTTGGAACAGCAAGTTCCCTTGCCGGTCTAGGAATGGTAGAACGATGGGTTCGATGACGGTTTGGATGTACCGTGCACTATTCAGTGTCCCCTCGACGATCACCAGTGGTGTACGGCCAGTGTAGGAGATCGCTCCCCACACCATGATACCGGGTGTTGGCCCTGTGTGCCTCGGTCGTATGCAGTCCTGATTGTGGCGCTCACCTGCACGGCGCCAAACACGCATACGACCATCATTGGCACCAAGGCAGAAGCGACTCTCATCGCTGAAGACGACACGTCTCCATTCGTCCCTCCATTCACGCCTGTCGCGACACCACTGGAGGCGGGCTGCACGATGTTGGGGCGGTGCACAAATGCTGCGCAGCTAGCGCCATTCGACGGCCAACACCGCGGTTCCTGGTGTGTCCGCTGTGCCGTGCGTGTGATCATTGCTTGTACAGCCCTCTCGCAGTGTCCGGAGCAAGTATGGTGGGTCTGACACACCAGTGTCAATGTGTTCTTTTTTCCATTTCCAGGAGTGTATTTTGAACTAACGAATATTTACATTTTTATTTATATGGATATATTTACGCATCACACGTGTTAAAAAGATATAGCCACTGTCCGCTGGAATGTTTATTAGGTTGTCGTGTAAAAATTTGAAGAAAATCGGTCAAGAACTTTTCGAGAATTTTGGGAAACAAGGTTCCTCTTCGTTTTCTCTTTATATATTAGTATAGATTATTTATAATGATTTATCTGTAATTAAATCGCAAGTGTAACTGAAATAAATAATCATTTATAATCAGTGTTACGTTATCTGATCTCTCTTCCCAGCTACAGAGATTTTTGAGGGTGTTTTCTTTTCGTCGTTACAGCACAAGAAAATACATATTTTTCTCACCAGACATGTTTCACTGTTTTGAGGTAAAGCATCATAATTGGTCTATAATTAAAGATATTCATAATTTGATTTGTTTTTAAAATCAAAAACAGTTTGTTAACAATTTATTGGTTTGTACCTACGGCAACTTCTGCTTGGTTTCTTGTCTACATAAGGAAATGCCGTCTGTTACCATATCTTTGATGTCTTTATTCATTGGACACTGATACTTGTAGTCCAATTTTTCGCTGCTCTGCAGAACTATGCATTTCTTACGTTTTATGCAGCACACTCTTTCGCAGACTACTGTTTACCGTTTATATTTATACCTCTAATTGTGAATACTGTGTTTTGTAGTGTTGCCAATATAACATAGCCTCTAGTTTGTCTTTCACCTGTAAGTTTTTTGTAGTTAATTATATGCGTGTTATTCTGTTTAATTATGTTACTGTGTATTTATGTACTGTGTAAGAGTAATGGAGGAATAGTGATGGATAGTTTTTAATGAATGGACATAAGTGCATACTAGTGTGATGGAGTGTGAGTTGGAGGAAAAGATGAGAAGCACGAAGTGAAATGAAACTGAAGGGAGTGGAATGTTTATTTGGTCACTGAGCGATTGATTTTTTTTTTTTTTTTGTGTATGTGGAAAATTTCTTGAAAAGGGCGGAGGTGTCTGATTCTTATAATGTTCATATCTTTTTCAACATTGCTTGGTCTGTGGAATTCCTGCTTTAGATGATTTGTAAATGTTGAATGGTTTGTGCCGTATTTGAAATCTGTGATTTATTCTTTATATCTTGACCTGCCAGTCATTCCAATGTATATTTTTTCACAGTCTCTGCAACTGAGGTGATAGATACCCAATTGTTCGTTCATTTCACTTCTTGTTCCTCACCTTTTCCTCCAGCTCACTCTCCATCACACTACTAACCTCTTCATCCATCACTATTCCTTCATTACCCTTACACAGTATATAAAGAAGCAGCAAGATAATTAAACAGAATAACACATATATAATTAACTGAAAATAATATAGGTCAAAGACAAATTAGTGACAATGTTATTCTGGCAACACTTCAAAACACAATAAACACTTATAAGTACAAAAATAAACAGTAAACAGTGGTCTACGAAAAATTGTGCTGTGTAAAATGTAAGAAATGTATAGTCCTGCAGAGCAGCGAGAAATTAGACTAAAACACAGCGAAGACGTGCTAATAGACGGTATTCGCTGTCTTAGCCCAGAAACCAAGCAGAAGTACCCGTAAATTCCCACCAACAAAACTGTTAACGAACTGGTTTTGATTTTAAAAACATATCGAATTTAAAATATCTTTAACTACAGATGCTTTACCTCAAAAAAGCAAATCACGTCTGATGAGAAAAACCCACATTTTCTTGTAGTTCTAACGACGGAACGAAAATTTTTTTAAGGCAACTATGAACAATATGGCCACACAAATGAAGAACAGAGTTTACTTTAACTACCATCTCTTGACTTCTTAGCATATATCCTACAACTCCTCACTACTAATATTTGAGATTACACAGGTCATCAAGAAAAAATGTTTTTTTCCTTAATTTTACGTAGGCAGTAGCTTAATCTTATGGCTTTTACGAACGAATCACATACCTGGTGTCAATTCTTTCTCTAACGCGTACAGTTACGTCACAATCTGACTTTGTGATAAACTAGAAAATAATTGAAACACATGTTATTTGAATAGAAAGTAATGTGTCGATGCGGGCAAAGATTTTACTGAAGTGCAAACATGAAAGCTCTTCTTTATTACACAAGAACTATATGTCGGTTGTTTCATATTTCTTAAATCATGTAACACAGCATTTTCCCCGACGAACTTCCTTTTGTACGACTATGGGAAGTGACCAACAGTAGTCTGCAACATGTTGGTATTTCAGAGGATCAGATGTCATCTTTCCATCGCTTTTATATCTTGACGAAGTTGCTCACCATGTTGCTCACTGAAATCACAGAAATTTTCTGGGAAAAAGTCTAAAAATTTAATCTAAACACTCATCAAACAGCTTAACTTCTTGAACTGTATTTGCTGCACTGTACATTATGTGCTGTCTGGACCCTAGTTGACCACAGGCACATGTTTGTGCAGAGCGCATTCTATTTCTCCAGCCGTACTCATAATACAAGACGTAGTAAGCTATAGTAAGCTATACATGAAACTTTTCAATCACCAGAGACGCAACTATGCTAGTAGAACGCACTTGCAAAATAGTACGACACGCTTACCAACGTAAGGTAGTCACAAAGTTTCAATTATCACTTTGAAAGCATAAAACTGTGTAACTCATTTTCCGTTTGTTTACAGGCACATGTGTTCAGTTCTGGTACACGTGCAAAACCCCACGTCAGAGTACAGCAGCCACGTCGTTACAGTAGTCATAACAAAATGGCCCAGCCTGTTGGTAAAGAGGTGTATCGTGCGGTAATTTGATTTCGTCAGCAGTGAAATATTGCAGCTGCCTCATCCCAATCCAGACGGCTAATAAAGTCTCATTTTGGACGCCACTGTCTAATCGCTGCCTCCCCTGCTCCATTCTCGAATGCCGCATGGGAAGAATGACAGTCCGTAAACCTCCATGTTATCTCTAATTTATCGTGCGAGGGATATTGGTAAAGGAAGGTCCGATGGGGGTGCGAAATGGAAACCACAGGGAAAATCCGATGAAGCTTTGCACAGACGTGTTGGGCAGTGTCTCTAATATGCCCATCGATGGCGTCACGTCGCTCTTTTCCGTTCTCAGCGCACAGTGGACACGCAGAGATTCCTAGAACAACAGGTCTCCCGCCAAGCACTAGGGCCTGGTGTTAGATTTCGCCTAATGTCAAGCAGCCCACATAACTCTCATACGTTTCTTTCTGAATGACAATTCTCAGCCGCATTGTCAAGGGGCAATGAAGATGCTCCTGCAGCATTTCGATGGGAAGTGTTTAATCACCCACAATAGAGCCTGTAATTTACCTTCCCTGGGTTTTATCTCTGCTCAAATGAACAGCTGGCTATGAACACAACGCTCTGACACAGACAACGAACTGTAGAGCAGCGTGGAGAATTTTCAGGTAGGGCAGGCGGATTGTTTCTATGACGAGAGTATTGGAAAGTTGGTACAACGCTATGGCAAATGTCTAAATCGGAGCGGCGACTACGTAGAGAAGTGGCTGAAAGGTGTAGATAACTATTGCAAATAAAACATTTTTATTTTTTAACAGTGTTTTCCATTTTGCGACCGATCGGACTTTAATTTCTGAATAGGTTTCGCATTTTCTGGTTGTGGTCACGTCGCGAGATGTATGTGGAAGGAAGTGACATGTTGCCCGACTCTTTCCGGAACGCTCTCTCTCGAATTTAGCTGGTAAAAATCTCCGTGACGCACAACAACTCTCTTGTAGTGTCTACCACAGGAGTTTGTTGGGGATCTTTGTGACGCTCACACGCCGACCAAACGGTCCCGTGACGAAACGCGCCACTCTTCATTGGATATTCTCTATTAATCCAACCGGGTGAGTTCCCATACTCATGACCAATACTCAAGAATCACTCGAACAGTGATTTTGCAAGCTACTCCATTCGTAGATGAATTGTATTTTGTTAAGATTCTTCCATGAATCTCAGCCCTGACGTCTGCTTTCACTGCAGTTACTCTCACGTGGTCATTCCTCTTTTGGTCGCTATGGGCGGTTACTGCTAGGTGTTTTAAGACAGTTACTGTTTCGAGCGAGTTTTCACCAGTTACTTAATCGCACAATAATGCAACTCTTCACCTTTTTACGCGTATTATGTTGCATTTATTTACTTTCAGGATCAAATGCCAGTTTCTGCGCCAATCATCGATTGAATGAACTGGGGGACAGGCTACAAACCTAACTCTTGCTCTTGTCAACTACTGCTTCCCTTTCATCCCCTAGACTGGTGCAGCGTTAACCTGCTTTGTGTAGAAGTTTTAGATAATCTTTTCCTCGCTGTATTTTATCCGTTTCAGCTCCAAAGTTCCGACTTTTTTAAGCTATGACGTCTTATATTGTGGTCTCCAGAACAAATTCCATCTATAACAGCCTAGTCTTTATTCCACCTATAACAATTACCACCACCTTTGGGAAACAGTACACACTGCAGAGTTCTCTTTCCTTCCTGACCGACTACACCGTCTTCTTTCTCTTTCAGCGATATCCTATTCCGCTCTTCTGTCTTCCTTCGCCTTCATTTCCGCGTACGTAGCACAGCAAACATTGCTCCTTGGTTATCCCTGGCGATTTCTTCCCTCAATATCTCCTTCTCCTATTGTTCCATGTCATTGTGTCATTGTATTTTAAAAATATGTCCAACGGGTTTGCCTCTTCTTGTTGGATGTGCATCCAGAGAGATCTGTTTTCCTGTATTCTTCTCTACTCCTCTTCACTGACGATTCTCCAACTTATCTTCCATGCCCCTCTGCAGAATCAAGTTTCCAGGCCTTTAGACAACTCTAATTTTTGCTCTGGTCCAAGTTTCACTTCCGTGTATCGCCACACTCCAAACTAATGCTTTCATTTATGAAATAATTTCCACGGCTTCAGCGATTTATTATTAAATTTTTTTTAGGATGACGCATTTCGACAACATGTTACCATCGTCAGACGCATTACAGTTGCATTTACATTAATCTGAAATGTGATAAGGATTATTTTAAGGGTTTTCAAAATGTGGTTAAGTATCGAAATTTAGCCCTGTACAGAAAGATTCAGTTATTTTAGTGTATAGCGTAAGTCAGTTGTATGTTTCAATCTTTTCATTAATGTATTTTTCGACATTTGTGCTAAAAATTTGTCTGTTCAACAGAACGTAGTAATAAATCCATCATCAGTCTTACCAATTTCACATTCAGATGTTTACGTTCCACAGACTCTTAATTAAACTTATTTCAATTCATAAAAATAGTACAAACAATGAAAATACAGTTGCTTTCATGTTAGCATAGTTATTTCATGACACATATTAAATGGTAAGATCATTTGATAGTTTTTGGTTTTCAATTAACTCCTTATATCAATAAAACAAGAATTTCACGTTTGAGAAATTTTTGAGGAAGTTTTACGTTTGTTATAACTTATCATTTAGCAGCCTCCTACCCCATGCTGTGCCATGAATCTTTATACCGCATGCAGATTTTATCACTAAATTTAAAATATTTGTTGCAGAATAAAATTGAGTCATCACATGCACAATTATTTTTATTTCATTTAAGTAGTTGTCGTTTGGTACTAGCGTTCATGATCCATATCCTCCTTTACAGACTGATGTTCTTGCTGGTGAAAAAGTTCTTTCTCGAATTAAATTCGATTTCAGCATGATGTATTCCACTTACAATTTCTTTCCGGCTTCTGCCATTTGTTGTGATCCTGCTTCCCAGATAGGTAACTTCGATTGTGATTTCTAACTGCTGTCTCCCAATTCTCATTCCTAGCGGTTCAAATTTTTCTTCGGCACTGCATGCCATCGTTTTAGACTGCACGGTAGCTGACGCTATAATCACGGCACTGTCCAGAGTAAGGGTTACAGTGTGATGAGGGATTGCTCAGACGTAACGAGATGGCTCGCGTGTCCACCTGCCGCGGCCAGCGCTTGGTTGTGTGAGGGGGAGGGGGGAGGGCACGGCGGCGGCCCGGTCCGGCTGTGGAACGCCCGGCCAGTGAATCAAAACAAAGCGGCCGGGGTGGCAGCCAGCAGTCGTGGAATGCAGCGAGGGGCGGGGGCGGCCGGGGGCGGCTGGGGGCGGAATGCGTCCCGTCCCGTCCCGGGCGCAGCGGGTTGCGCGCATCGCATTAGCCGCCAGAGTTATCGCCGGGCCCAAATTAACCGACGTCCAGAAATAAAAACTTCATTACGCCAGACAAATTTCCGCTCCACAAACACGTCAGCGGGCACGGCCCGGCACGCCGCGTCGCAGCGCGTATATCACGGCCGGACGTTACCGATACCCGGCCAGCTAGGAGGCTAGCTAGCCAGGGGAATCCCGTGGTGGGGATGCGGGGGTGAGCTGCAGCTAGCGGGCCGGCCGGCCCTAGCGCTGCGACCCGCTACAGAGAGTCCTCAGGAACTCCGGGCCTTACTCCACCTTTGACATTTGGCTGGGAGTGACGGCATCTCGGTGCGATGGCAAGTCGTTAATATTATGTTGGTGCACAACCCCTTAGCGTTTCTCCGTAAGTTTAATAAACACATAACACAGGCTTAAGTCATCAATAATATACGAGGGGCGTTTGAAAAGTCCGTGCAAAGTCCGAGAGATGGCACCACCGGCGCGTATCGAGGTCATGTTTAGTTAGTAAAATCTTTGGAAAGAACGCACACCAAATTTGAGCCATATTGGTCTATTTCTTTGTGTTTGGCATTCGTGTGAATCAAGGAAGTCGAGTGATTGTCAAAAAATGGACGAAAAAAATTTCGTGTGGTGATTAAACATTACTTTATGAAAGGCAAAACGCCTCAGGAGACTAAAGAGAAGCTTGATAAACATTACGGTGACTCTGCACCTTCAATTAGAACAGTTTATAAATGGGTTTCAAAATTTTCGGAGTGGCCATACGGGCACAAGTGATGCTGAACGGTCTGGACTCCCTATGGAGGTTACAACTCCAGAAATCATTGATAAAATCCATGATATGGTGATGGGTGACAGAAGAGTTAAGGTGCGTGAGATTGCTAGTGCTGTGGGCATCTCGAATGAATGGGTACATAATTTTTGCATAAACATTTGGACATGAGAAAGCTATCCGCAAGATGGGTTCCGCGATTCCTCACGCTTGACCAAAATGGGAACCGTGTGAAGTGTTGCAGGGATAGTTTGCAGCTGTTTAGGAAGAATCCGCAGGACTTTAAGCATCGTTTCATCACTGTGGATGAAACATGGATACATTACTATACTCCTGAGACCAAAAAACAATCTAAACAATGGGTTGCCAAGGGAGAATCTGCACCAAAAAAGGCGAAGACTGTTCCTTTGGCCGGAAAGGCTGTGGCGACTGTCTTTTGGGATTCGCTGGGGATAATAAAAAAAAAAATATGGTTTAAATGGCTCTGAGCACTATGGGACTTAACATCTATGGTCATCAGTCCCCTAGAACTTAGAACTACTTAAACCTAACTAACCTAGGGACATCACACAACACCCAGTCATTAACTGGGGATAATCGTCATCAACTATCTGGAAAGGGGTGAAACTATTACAGGTGCATATTATTCATCGTTATTGGACCGTTTGAAAACCGAGCTGCAAGAAAAACGTCGGCGATTGGACCGCAGGAAAGCCCTTTTCCATCACTACCATGCACCAGTACACACCTTAGCAGATGTGGTCGCAAAATTATTGGAAATAAGATTCCGACTCGTTTCCCCCCCCCTCCCCCCCCTATTCTTCAGACTTCGCTCCCTTGGACTACAATTTTTCCCCAATTTGAAGAAATGGCTGGCGGAACAAATATTTTATTCAATTGAGGAGGTTATTGCAGCAACTAATAGCTATTTTGCAGACTTGGACAATTCCTATTATTCAGAAGAAATCAACAAATTGGACAGCGTTGGACGAAGTGTGTGAGTCTAAAAGAAGAGTATGTCGAAAAATTAAAAAAAAGGTTTACCCCAAACACTTTAGTAGTTTTTATTTTTGCACGGACTTTTCAAACGCCCCTCGTATTCTCCTTCAGTATTTACATCTGCCAACGCTGAGGTAACTTTTCGATTCCACGACAGTCGAATTCACGTGGTTTTGAGGCGAAGAACTCATCGAGCAATGTGCGGAGTGCATTTTCACTCGGAAAGGGAGTTCCTTGAAGGTTTTTCGACAGAGATCGGAATAGGTGAAAATGTAAGCGCACGAGATCAGGTGAATAAGACAACTGCGGGATGACTTCCCAACCCAACTCCTGTACAGTGTTTTTTGGCGGTCAAGCAGAATGCGGGCGCACGTTGCCGTGGAGTACTTCATGGAGTCTTCTTGGCTGTTATTCTGTGACTGCGTCTGCTACACGTCTCAGTTGTTGACAATAAACGTCAGTAGTGATGGTTACACCTCGGGGAAGCAATTCGTAGTATACCACACCGTCGCTGTTCCACCACAGACGTAACATTATCTTTTGCGGATGCGCGCAGGTCTGTTTACGGTGAGATGCTGCTTTGTTTGGGGTCAGTTAGTGCTTTCTTTCCCTTATGTTAGCGCAAAGACACCATTCCTTTTCACCAGTAACGATGCAGGATGGGAATGGTCGCTGTTCTTCACGAGCCAATTGATGACGAGCAAGCAGAGATGCACATATGACATATTTGAGATTGCAACATACGGTACCCATACACCCGATTTTTGAACCTTGCCAGCCGGAGTAGCCGAGCGGTTCTAGGCGCTACAGTCTGGAGCTGCGCGACCGCTACGGTCGCAGGTTCGAATCCTGCCTCGGGAAGGGATGTGTGTGATGTCCTTAGGTTAGTTAGGTTTAAGTAGCTCTACATTCTAGGGGGCTGATGACCACAGAAGTTAAGTCCCGTAGTGCTCAGAGCCATTTGAACCATTTTTGAACCTTCTCCATTGAATGCAAATGTCGCAGGACGGTAGACCGATCACGGTTCATCACATTTGCCAGTTCACGAGTACCCTGACGTGTATCACTGTGGATTAAATCGTTAAGCGACCTTCATCAAACTCCTGAAGTCTCCCTGACAGTGGAGCGTCACTAATGTAACAAAAAAAAAAAAAAAAAAAAAAAAATGTTCTGAGCACTATGAGACTTAATATCTGAGGTCATCAGTCCCCTAGAATTTAGAACTACTTAAACTTAACTAACCAAAGGACATCACACACATCCATTCGAACCTGCGACCATAGCAGTCGCGTGGTTCCGGACTGACGCGCCTAGAACCGCTCGGCCACAGCGGCCGGCCGCTAATGTCAAAACGATCCTCATTAAACGGATAAAACCGTTTTATGGCCGTGCTCTGTCCAATGGTATTATCTCCATATATGGTGCCAGTGTTTCTGGCTGCCTCCGCAGCTCTCACAACTGTATTGAACTCAGAGAGATGAATACATCGGAAATGTACAGATTTGTCCACTAGTCACTCCAATTCCTAGCGTCCACGCTCCATTCACTATCTCCTAAAGACAAAATAACAATACGTAAACTCAAATAGCAACAGTGAACCACTAATAAAAAATGACAGTCGATAACTAAGTCCATAGCAGCCAGAAAACAACATGCAAAAAAAAAAAAAAAAAAAAAAAAAAACAAAAAAAACGGTACGAACTTATGCACCTAATGATTACCTCGAGGAGCTAAAACATTGACACCACGTCCTTGATAGGTGTTGGTTCAACTGTAGAATTCATCGATTCTGTGTGGCATGGATTCGACAGGCCTTGGTAGATTTCCGAAGAAATGTGCCAATAGCTGCTTATGCACAGACCACGCAGTTCCCGTAAATTACGTCCCTGTGGTTTGTCGGAGCGTTGCTGACGCCCAGCACTTGTGCCTACCAGCGTCGTACCCCGTCGTCAAATCCGCCACAGATATCCTACTTTTGAGAGCGGGCAAGCCTCCGGCCTCCACGTTCTGTGGTGATTGGTGATGTGTTGACGTGCGACAACGTGGTTTCACTGTCCTTTAACCACTTCCCATGGATGTTCACGAAAGTAGGACGCGAACATCTGAACAGTTTCGAGATGTTTGTCCAAGGCGCTGGTCCTCGACAGTACGCCCTTTGTGAAAGAACTGATAAATACATACATAGATAAACTTACTTGTTGGTACTTCACATTTGATGTTTGTTCAGCGCGCCGGTGAAGTTTCGGACAGTTCTGGCAGATGACAGAGCCGTAGTAAAGCGTGAAAATGGCGTCTGCGTACGACTCACGTTACAAGCAGCGTGCTGTTATTAAATTCTTGTGTACAGAAAAAGAAACCGTGGTGAACATCCATAAACGTTTGTGTGCAGTGTATGGCGATGCTGCAGTTGATAGGATCAAGTTGGACGATGGGTAAAGAAAGTTACAGCCTCAGGAAATGCAGAAACAGTAGGGTTCCACGAATGCTGACAGCGGACCACAAGATTCAAAGAAAGGTCATTTCGTCTGAATTGTTGGAGCGTTTTGAGACCGACGGAGAGGTATTTCTGTCACGGATCGTTACGGGGGACGAAAGCTGGATGCACCACTTTGCGCCGTAAACAAAAAGGCAATCCATGGTGTGGCATCATCCTCATTCACCACAAAATAAAAAATTCTTGACAACCCCTTCTGCTAGAAAAGTCATGGTGACACTCTTCTGCGATTGTGATGGCGTCATTCTCGTGGATGTGATGCCAAGATAATTTCAGAGGCATACGGGAAGACTCTGAAAAAAAAATCTGTTTCCGACGTGCTCGATCGGACAAGAATCCAGCATAAATCTTGCTCCAACACGATAATGCACAACCACACATGAGAACCCGGGAACATATCGACAAATTGGGTTCCACATCGCTGCCTCATGCACCCTACAGTCCAGACCTGGCACCTTCGGACTTTCATCTCTTGGCCTTCTTAGAGGCCGGCCGTTGTGGCCGAACGGTTCTAGGCGCTTCAGTAAGGAATCGTGCTACTGCTAAGGTCGCAGGTTCGAATCCTGCCACGGGCATCGATGTGTGTGATGTCCTTAGGTTAGGTTTAAGTAGTTCTAAGTTCTAGGGGACTGATGACCTCAGAGCCATTTGAACCATTTGAACCCGCTTAGAGGTTCTCTACGGGGAACACACTTTGAAGATGACGAGAGTGTCAGTCATGCAGTGAAAACATGGCTACATCTGCAGGACAAGAGCTTTTACCAGCAGGGAATATATGCTCTTCCACAACGTTGGGGACTACGTAGAAAAATAGGACATGGACAAGACATGTTGATGTATATTGTCACCAAATTCTGACTCTTAACAACAAATATGTTCTGGAAAAAAAAAAATTCGGGCATTACTTATTGAACGACACTTGTAGAACGGAGCACAGACGACTTTTCGCAGCAGCACGCTAAGTTAAGAAGAGGTGACGTTTCATATTCAGGTGTACAGTAGAATCAAACAGATGTTGCATACTGCGGTCGTTTGTACGCACTCTTCATTGTACACGTCATGTATAGTGAAGATCATATTCACCCCTAAGTTGCGGTTGTATGTTCGATTCTGACACTTCAGATATCATTCGAAAAGACTGTGAAAACCGTATCAGATCCAATAGTAATCAACCACATAACAGTGAATAATAGGAAAGCAAAAACGGTGAAATAGTTTAAGTACCCAGGGGAAATTATAGCATACAAGTTGGACGGAAAACATGCATGGCAGGAAAGAACTAACAGAATGATAAAAACTCATAAATTACCATGGTCTACATACAATAAAAATTGTCTATTAATCAAAGCTAAATTAAATCATTAAAAGACAGTGGTTCAACCAGAGGCGATGTACAGAAGTGAAACTCTTTTCAAAGTCACCCAGAAAGACGGAACCTACAAAGTACTAAACTAGAGAGAAGAATACCTATAGCGTAGATAAATAAGAAATATCAGAAAGATGGAGAATGGCGGATAGTGCCAAATGAAGTGGTGTACAGTGTACTGGAGCACATTTCAAATACTGTACGGAAAAAAGGATTCCGTTTTGGTCATATTATGAGGATACCTGAAACCAGATTACCAAGAAACATTATAGAGAAACATTGGAACATGAAGCAACTAGTAGGTTGGATAAAGGATACCAAACCAAAGCAGAAAATTTAAAGAAACTGAAGAAGAAAAGAGGAAAAAGCAAATTGCTCTTATGAGACTTCTAGGAGGAATATTTGAAAACAGATTTGTCTTCTTGGACTTTGAAGCTTATATTAAATCACAAATCATAATCACAATCACGTCCATTTCTGCATACACCGACCGTCGTTAAGAACCCCTAATACACTGTCCTCCTGCTAATTCTAGCCGGTTAATTAAGTGCACTAATCATGTTCGTGATGTTTCTCTACGAAGTGAAACAAATCTAATAATCTAAGGAATATTTCGTCTACTGACAGGATATGTTAGAGGTGTTTCAGCTGAACTCGTTATGTCTTTGGATTGATTAATTTAAATTTCACGTTCGCAAGCACTACCTATTCCAGAATACCTGTGTAGGGTAAAAGGAAAAGAGATTTCAATTTGTGGTTTATTGTTTGCCACAATTTTAATTCACTGTTAATGTGCTCCACAATTTTCATTCATGCACGGTTTGGTCCTTTCCGTACCGGGTTAAGACGTGCATAATGGAGGTCTTGTTGATCCTTATTGGTATTTCAAAACTGTCCAACTGTTCATTTAAGCCAAACTTTACAAGGGAATAGTTCTTTTGTGAGGTAGCTATCACTATGTCAAGCTGTATACACAGACGTATACAGAAGACATAAGATTTGCACTGCACATAATTCTGTTCCATGTTATTGGGCTATGGATACTTTGTGCTAAGTTTAAAGCTGACCTTGAAAATCTTGTCACCGGAATTATCTAACACTTGCAGAGAAAATACTGCTGGATTTCCTATTTCACGTGACTACGAATTCACTTTGTTATTACTATGTACACCCATAAATACTGGAACTGTATTTTAAATATTCCCTTTTCCTCGTGATCTAATATTATTGACGAAATTACAGCCTGCATTGTAGAGATCTGAATGAACTGCGCTTCTGTTTCCTTTTTTTTCTTTTCAACTTAAGTTGTGTACAACATATACAATCAAAATAAGACTGGACATAAGAACGAAATCTTTGACGGACTGGTAGCGAACTGTCCCCAGCTGAAGGACGATTATTGCGTCAACTGTAAGTAAAACAAGCTCTCTCCGTTCGTCCTTGAAAGCAAAAAGCAGTAGTCTAGTTACCGACGCTCAGGGCGATGCCGTGTTCCTTGATTTCCGGAAGGTTTTTGATACACTTCCGCACTGGCACATAAAGGAAATACGTGAGTGCAGAATATCAGACCATCTATGTGATTGGACTGTAGAAATGAAATTTCCTGGCAGATTAAAACTGTGTGCCGGACCTAGGCTCGAACTTGGGACCTTTGACTGGACTGAAGAATTACCAGCAGACAGAACAACACCCCCTGCCCCCCTCCCCCAGCTGTCGTTAAGCCGTGTCTCCACAGTATCCTTTCTTCCAGGAGTCTAGTCCTGCGAGTTTCGCCGGAGAACCTCTGTGAAGTTTGGAAGGTAGGAGATGAGGAAGGGGTGGAAGTGAAGTTGTGTTGGTGCATTGTGGGTCGTGCTTGGGTACCTCTGTTGATGGAGCACTTGCCCGCGAAAGGCAAAGTTTCGGTTTCGAGACCCGGTCCATCACATAGTATTAACCTACCAGAAAGTTTCAGAACACAGCACGTCATTCTGAACGGAGCGAAGTCGTCAGACGTAAACGTAACTTCGGATGTACCCGAGCGTAGTGTTTATTGTTTTGTTGTTGCAGTCTTTGGTTGTGAGTTAACGAACATACCATTTTCATGTAAATATATGGCCAAAAGAGTCAGCCTACAGAAATTGTGAAACGAACCCCGTCGTCGAGGACCTTGTGCCACAAAGAGCCCAGATTCACCACGAGATGGGGAAACTCACAGGCGCCTATTGCCTACGTCATAGTGAAACCTAGTAGAAGGGTTTGTGGCCGGCGAGAGGTAGCAGTGTTAAATATGGTGGACCTAAGACGGGCTGTAAAGGGAAACATTTATGGAAACAGCAAATGAAGCCACAGTAATTTCAGTGTGCCATACTCCATAAATTTTCACGGTGATCCCAATAAAACTTTAATATTGATCATATCTATTATAGTTTAGGATTTACTGTTAAAGTGAAACTAACCAGTTTTGTAACAAAGATTTGAATGCTAAAATCTGAACGCTTTGGTCGATCTTAGCAATCGACATTTCATATAGAAGCGCATCATTAAAATGGCAAATTTTGTAAATATCAACTCTGTAACTTTATTTGTTTGAAATATATAGTAAATTTAAATTATCAGCATTTTCGGTTAAGCATCAGATTATCATTTCCTCCACACAAAACACTTTGAACGATGACAGCATGATAGCTTATTGAATCATTAGGTAATAGAATATTTGTTGTAAAGTTTAGTGCATAATAGTTACTTTTGTTCTTTATTTATTTACCAGAAAGCACATTGGTGCAAAGCTACTGGCCGTGACATTCAAAGTTAAGAAGGAAACTATTGGTTTTATGTAAAATAATATAAAGTTTATGATGTAATGGATATTATTGTAACATTATTTAGAATGTAAAAGTGGTCAAGCTCTGATTATTTAAATATGTTAAAATGTAAAATTATGTAGAATAAGCTGTAGCCAACCAGAGGATGGCTTCAGGAAAGGGAACTGCCCTGGTGCAGACGTGAAAGCGGACAGTTCGGCTGGAGACACCAAAGGGTACAGTACGGATTGAGACGCGAAAGCGGTCAGTCGGTCTTTAGGCAGCTAGGAAGTGAAACGACTTAGAAAATTTCGCGTTATGTGGTGTCGCGAGACTTAGTCTCTGAGCAGTGAGCAGCCGCGCGCCTGGTGTGAACTCTTAACTTTTCGCGTAGTTAACTTGTATTTCGCGATGAGATTGTGAATGATCGAAATGTGTCAAATGGATATGCGCTCGAGTGTAACAGTAACTCTAAATGCGACCACTTTCGCTATTATTCTAACCAAATCGCAACGGTGTGGCCTGCATCATTTATGGGTCGTCAATTTAGTTCCCGATATTGTTATTACTGTTATTAGCTGTTGTGTTAACTTTGTATTTCACAAACGTGCCTACAGACAGACAATGTAACCGAAGGGCGTTTGCCCCGGTAGCTGAGTGGTCAGCGGGACAGGCTGTCAATCCTAAGGCCCGGCGTTCGATTCCCGGCTGGGTCGGAGATTTTTCTTCGCTCAGGGACTGGGTGTTGTGTTGTCCTAATCATCGTCATTTCATCCCCTTCAACGCGCAAGTCGCCGAAGTGGCGTCAAATCGAAAGACTTGCACCAGCCGAACGATCTGCCCGACGGGAGGCCCTAGTCACACGACATTTTTTTTATTTTATTATTATTTTTTTACCAAAGGGTCACAAGTTGCTAATTTAGGGCGTGTAATGCGACACGTGCGGTTCAACCCCTAGACGAGTTTTAGCCAAGACATTTCGACGAAGAGGAACCGCATGTGAGCCCGAACATCTTTGGGATGATAACTCGCATGGTTCAATCCAGCTCTCCGTAGTACTCTGTTGTGAGCAAGCCTCTTCGAGTAACTACTGCAACCTACATCCTTCTGAATCTGCTTCTGTATTCATTTCTTGGTCTCCCTCGACGATTTTTACCCTCCACGCTTCCCTCCAATACTAAATTGTTGATCGCTTGATACCTCAGAACGTGTCCTACCAACCGATCCCTTCTTCTAGTCAGGTTGTACCACAAATTTCTCTTCTCCCCAGTTCTATTCAGTACCTCCTTATTAGTTATGTGATCTACCCATCTAATCTTCAGCATTCTTCTGTAGCACCACAGTTCAAAAGCTTCTATTCTCTTCTTGTCTAAACTATTTGTCGTCCGTGTTTCGCTTCTAGACATGGCTACGCACCATAAAAATACTTAAATCTATACTCCATGTTAACAGATTTCTCTTCTTCAGACACGTTTTTCTACACTTTATATCCTCCCTACTTCGACCATCATCAGATATTTTGGTGCCCAAATAGCAAAACTTATCAACTACTTTGAGTGTCTCATTCCCTAATCTAATTCCCTCGGCATTAATTCGACTACATTCCACAATCCTCGTTTTGCTTTTGTTGATGTTCATCTTATATCCTACTTTCAAGACACTGTCCATTCCATTCAACTGCTCTTACAGGTCCTTTGATGTCTCTGGCAGAATTACAATGTCACCGGCAAACCTCAAAGTTTTTATTTGTTCTCCATGGATTTTAATTCCCATTCCAAATTTTTCTTTTGTTTCTATTACTGCTTGCTCAATATACAGATTGAATAACATCATGGAGAGGTTCAGTCCTGTCTCACTCCATTCTCAACCACTGCTTCCCTTTCATGCCCCTCCACTCTTATAACTGCCATCTGGTTTCTCTGTAAATTGTACATCGCCTTTCGCTCCCTGTATTTTACCCCTGCCACCTTTAGAATTTGAAAGAGAGTATGCCGGTCAACATTCTCAAAAGATTTTTTTAAGTCTACAAATACTATAGACGTAGATTTACCTTTCCTAAATCTGTCTTCTATGAGAAGTCGTAGGGTCAGTATTGCCTCACGTGTTCCTGTATTTCTCCGGAGTCCAAACTGATCTTCCTCGAGGTCGGCCTCCACCAGTTTTTCCATTCTTCTGTAAAGGATCCGTGTTAGTATTTTGCAACGTGACTCATTAAGCTGATAGTTCGGTAGGTTTCACACCTGTCAGCACCTGCTTACTTTGGAACTGGAATTATTTTATTCTTCTTGAATCTCAAGGTATTTCGCCTGTCTCATACAATTTGCTCACCATATGGAGAGTTCTTCCAAGGCTATCAGTAGCTCTAACGGAATGTTGTCGACTCCAGGGGCCTTGGTTCGACTTAAGTCTTTGCGTGCTTTGTCAACAACAAGGTAGTGTTATAGGGTTATTACTTTTCACAATATACAAGGTTCAAAAATGGTTCAAATGGCTCTGAGCACTATGGGACTTAACATCTGAGGTCATGAGTCCCCAAGAACTTAGAACTACTTAAACATAACTAACTTAAGGACATCACACACATCCATGCCCGAGGCAGGATTCGAACCTGCAACCGTAGCGGTCGCACGGTTCCAGACTGAAGCGCCTAGAACCGCTCGGCCATCCCGGCCGGCATATACAAGGTCTCCCCTCTTAACTTGCCACCTCATATATTTCCGAAACAGAACAAAATGTAAAAAATGTAGTTGGCCAGAGATGCACCTGTGTCAGGGACTCAGGTAATGGAGAGGAATGTCCAATCCGTAAATGCAAAAACATCGCTTTCAACACAACGTTACGTTGTTTTAATCGCACATGTATTGTTCTATGTAAATGAAAAGGCAGACTTTTTTTCACTTTTATAAACTTCATACCTTCTGAAATAAGTTGACTATTGAGGATGACGCCACAGTTTGTGCCGTGATGCGCAGAATAAGGTTGCGTACAGCAGGCTTCAGGACAGTGCAGGCAACCCGCTTTACGGCCTTACAGCATTACGGCAGAAACTGTGGCACAGGAGGAGGAGGAACAAGGCTTAGGGCAGTGAAACCAAGTCTACCATCACTAACCGTACCTGTAGATTTCATTTCAATAGAAAAAACATACATGTGCCTATAAAAAAAACGTATCTGTGTGTTACAAGTGATGTTGGATTACTTGTAAGGATTTTGAATTCCTGGCCATTCTGTGAGCCCCTCACATAGGTGTATCCCTGGCTAATTGCATTTCTTACGCTTTTTTTGGAAGGATATGAGGTTAGGTGGGACACCCTGTACATAAGAGCTACTAGATAATGTCGTAGAGGAATGCAGGAAGATTTGCAGAGTATCGACACTTGGAGCAGGGATTGGCAATTGACCCTCAACGTAGAAAACTGTAACGCATTGTGCATAAACCGGCAGGAATACTCATGCTGTATAATTACACGGTTGAAAAACTATCAGTGCAAGCAGTTACATCCATTAAATACCGAGGAATATGCGTACGGAGTAATCTGAAGTGGAACAAGCACAGGTTGTCGTGCTGTAGGGAAGTTTTAGTTCTGAATAACCGCTATTTTTCGGCATTTGTTTGGCCTTGATTATGACAAATGATTTTTATTTTTTACTAATAACTGGACCAAAAACCGAAATCTCAATAAACCATTGCTATTTTTTTGTATTTAAGAGAAACTTTTTTAAATAGCGTCTAATTTTTATTCGTAAAATTTCTATTGTTTGACATATTGCTTTGTAATAGAAAATTCCTCTCAAGAACTGGTACAGCGTTGCTGAGATAGTAATATACTTGCTATCACGTAGCGTGCCCTATTAGATGGTACGTGAGTACGTGCATTGCCCCCACATGGTTTATTGGTAGTTTCTCGCGTTCGTTCTCTGACATACGTTGTATTACAGAATGGCACCATCTGTAGTCTGGAATTATTCGAAGAAGCGCGCTATCAGTGAAGTACACTGTTGCATTTGCTTTAAAGGATTAAAAACGTGAGGAGCCACAACAAACTTGTAGCATTATAAGAGTAGAAAACTTAAAACTTAACAGTTCATTCGTAGTTTACGATAAAAATGGGAAGTACCTGATCTACTGACTGTGACTACAAAATGTACTTTTATCTGCTTGTAACCGATGAAAACGGACAAATCAACGAGAAAAAAACAGCACTGACTCTCCGTAATGCTCAAACAGTGGTACGATCCTCTATTAAATCATGATTTTTGAGCTAATTTAAAAAATTAAAATCAGTAGGAGAATACAGGTAATTTTTTGAAGTATTCAACCACATATCAGTTGTCGAGAAAAGCAGATAATTGGTGGACGCACTAAGTTTTCTTTTGTTTGACTGTTTAATTTAATATTTTGATTCTACCTATCTTGAGATTCAGTGAGTCAACATTTTTCAATCTTTGTTCGATTTATACAGGAAATAATAGGAATAAGAAACCAAATATCTATTATTTCAGAAACCGTTTATTTTGAGCAGTTTTAACAGTCAGGTAAACTGGCGTTGGGAAAAGCTATACAACTGAAAACCGGTTGTTTCAGCGATAACCCCGCCATCCCGATGTAGCAGTCGCGCTCCAGCGCCCGGAAACAGTGGGCGTGTTGTGTGTGTGTGTGTGTGTGTGTGTGTGTGTGTGTGTGTGTGTGTTTGTGGGTGTGTTGTGCCTGTGTGAATGTGTCTGTGTTCTCTGTTTCGGGAGATGCACCCAGTCCGAAAGCTTAAAATCTTAGTGGTGACTCAACGCCTCCTCTCTGTGATAAGTAGTGATCTGTCTTTATCTTATTGTTGTTATTCTTTACACGACTTTAATCGCAGGTAAGGCAGATGCCAGACCGAGATTCGTTGGAAACATGCTCAACAAATCCATTACAAAGGAGGTAGATTACAAAACTTTCATTCGACCAATACCTGAATATTGTTCGTCAATCTGGGATCCGCACAGGGACAGCGTTAACAAAGGTTCATTTCGTAAGAGCGAAAGCACCACAGAGATGCTCAGACAACTGGAGTGGCAGACGCTGAAAGGGAGGCGTTACGCATTAGGGTGTGCTTTCCTGTTAAGTTTCCAAGAGTGACGTTCCGAGAAGAGTCAACCAAATATATTGCATCAAGCGAGGGCTTAGCAGCAATAGTTGCTCACGCGGACCAATTCGTGATTAGAAAAGGAAAAGAGGAAGTGACAATTGCCAACGGTACACAAAGTACCCTCCGCCACACACCGTAAGGTGACTTGTGGACTACAGAAATAGATGTAGTAGTGGTGCTGACTACTAATAGGGCGCTCTGTTTCCTATTAGCTCAATAGCCCTGCTAATATACCGTGTATTCAGTGCGACGCTCGCTCGGTAAGAAGTAAAATTCTACCAGGAGACAGGACAAGGGATTTCGATGTAAATGGTGATGTACAGCGTGCGATAAACAGCCGGCCGGAGCGGCAGACGGGCGATGCGGGCGCCAGCTTAGCTGTCCCTCCCTCCTCCTCCACCTCTTTCCTCACCACCTTCCACCCCCCACTCCTACTCCACGACCACTTGTTAGTGAATGACGTGACGTCACCCACAATTTGGGTCCGTCGCGATAGCATCTGTCGGCGGGCGGTCCTGCGGCCGCGGCTGGCTGGCGCTTTTTACGGTGACACCCGCTCCCGCCCCCGCCCCCGCCAGACGTCATAAATTTCCTCCGCAGGAGTTCCACCAATTAAAGCGGGACACGCCGGCTCAGTGCGACGACAATGGCGACTCGTGTCGCCTTGTAATAATAGTAAACAACCCGGACCTTCACTGACCCTGTTCGCAATTCTCGTGCAGAAAGGGAGCAGAGTATATCCGATTCCCCGCCAAATCCAGAATTCTGTAGAGTCCATTCGTATAAATAGTATCAACAGGTTATAAATTTGCTTATAAACAATGACCAAAACAAGTAATAGAAAAACTACGGGAATTCAACATGGAAATTCTTACTGCATTCACCGATTTCAAAAATGCCGTCAATAAAGTGAGCAGATCTAAACTAGGGAAATTTTGAGTCTAGAGGATTACCCACAAATCGCCGAAGGGTGTGCAGTGATTAGCAAAGGTATATGATTTTTGGCATGTAGCATTGATTTACAAGTGAGAAAAAAGTTGTACCAGCGGCAAAAATGTTCCTGTCTGACCACAAAAAACGTGAATACGTTCCTCATCAAAAGACTGACGGAAAAGTGGGAACCAGCTGTCTCATACTCATTCCCCTTTTCTCATCAAAAGTTTTGGCTTGAGAACACATTTGAATTAAACGTAGTCTCTCTTCGTACTGAGGCCTTCGTGCTCAGCATGTCCCTCTCGCTCCACTGTCAATATAGAGTGTAACGGCTATAAGTGCAGGTACTTTTATATGTGGTACCCTAATATCTTTTTTGTCTGCGTCGGACAGTCTCCCCACACTATTGTTCGTAGTAGGTTATCCGTGTTTTTACTTCTTTATTCATTATTAAACCTGCTCCTGCATTATGTCTGTTTGATTTTGTATTTATAACCGTGTATTCACCTGACCAAAATCTCTGTTCCTCCTGCCACCGAACTTTACTGATTCTTGATATATCTAACTTTAACCTATCCATTTCCATTTTTAAGTGTTCTAACCCACCTGTCCAGCCGAGCGGTTCTAGGCGCTACAGTCCGGAACCGCGCGACCGATACAGTCGCAGGTTCGAATCCTGCCTCGGGCATGGATGTGTGTGATGTCCTTAGGTTAGTTAGGTTTAAGTAGTTCTACGTTTTAGGGGACTGATGACCTTAGAAGTTAAGTCCCATAGTGCTCAGAGCCTACCAGCCCGATTAAGTGATCTTATGGGGAAACAAGCGCTGTATCAGTTGAGAAATACAGAGGCGAGCGAGTGTGCCGGGACTCTCTGCTAGTAGCGCCACGTCACCATAACGCGTCTGTGCGTAGCACACAAGTATTGCATCATAATTTAAGAATGGGATTAAAAATTAAAGTTGCTTTTACAAACTTTGTCAGCATGTGATTTAGTACATAAATGTTTAAACTGTCAAATCTCAGCTTGATTGATTGATTGATTTTAACAGGAGAGCTAAAACAGCTTAGGTCTGACCCGCCACTGCCCGCACCGATACTAGGTTTATTGTGCGGTATCGCTCCCTGTATATCTAGTAAAGCCAACCAGTGCCCTTAAATAGTGCAAGGAGTCCCTCTACAATGCCATGCATTCAAAGATTAGGTGTGATGCAGTTTCTTCACCCTCATCACAGATACTACATTTAGGGTCCTCTTCCATTATATCCATTGTGTGTAGGTGTTTTTTGAAGTTCCCATGGCCGGTCATCAGTCCAGTCTTGAGTTTGATCTCTTTCCTGTTCAATCCTAGGATTACAGAGCTTCTTTTAAAACATGGCTTGGGCATCATTGCCTTACCATGTTTTTGTTTATGGACCTTGGTCCAATATCCTACGTGCTGTTTCCTAGGCTAGTTCCGTAGTTCTAATTTGATCATAGCCTTTGTGACTGTCAAGACAGGTTCCGGTCCAATAAATGGAGTTGTTGCCCCCATCCTAGCCAGTCTATCGGCTTGTTCATTGCCACAGATCCGTGAGTGGCCAGGGACCCACACAAGGTACACCCTATTGCTTCCCCCTAGCTCCACCAGAGCCCTGTGGCAATCTACAACAATCTTAGATCTTGTTGTAGGAGCTGCCAATGATTTCAGGGCTGCCTGGCTGTCTGAATAGATGTAGATGCTACGGTCATTGTAGCACCTACTCATATTCTCCTCCACACATGCCCTGATTGCAATAATTTCGGCTTGGAATACAGAGGCCAGTTTCCCTAGAGAGATGCTGCTCTCCAGTCTTGGCTGAACCTTGTACAACCCTGCCCCAACGCCTTGATCTGTTTTCGACCCATCTGTGAACCAAACGATGTCCCCCGTACGGTGTCGAACTGTTTTCTCCCACAGCTCCCTACTTCCAATTATTATGTTGTAAGGCTTATCGAAGCAGTTGGGAGTTAATATATAGTTGGCGGGCATTTCCCCAGCCATACCTGTATTTACCTCACTCACTATGTTAGTGTGTTATTCTGGATATCAGAATGAGATCCAGTTTTGGCCAGTTTTAAGTCTGTATGCCCCAGCTGCTGCCTCCATCTTAACCCAAAGGTGGAGTGGAGGCATATCCAGCATGGCTTCCATTCCAGCGGTTGGTGTGCTGCTAATTCTGTCCGTTATGGCTAAGCAGGCCAATCTCTGCACCTTAGCAAGCTCTTTAGCTGCAACCCGCTGTTCTGCCTTCTTCCACCACACTACGGCCCCATAGGAAATCCTATGTCTAACCACTGTGGTGTTTATCCAGTGCATACCCCAGGGGGCTCAGGCCCCAGTTTTTGCCACAAGCCATCCTAGTACTCACTAAAGTGCTTTTTGCCTTGGAGCAGATATTCTTAATATGAGGGGTCCAAGTTAGCTTCTCATCCAAGGTTACCCCTAGATGCCGGCCGGTGTGGCTGTGCGGTTCTAGGCGATTCGGTTTGGAACCACGTGACCGCTACGGTCGCAGGTTCGAATCCTGCCTCGGGCATGGATGTGTGTGATGTCCTTAGGTTAGTTAGGTTTAAGTAGTTCTAAGTTCTAGGGGACTGATGACCTCAGATGTTGAGTCCCATAGTGCTCAGAGCCATTTGAACCATATTTTTTTACCCCTAGATATTTCACTGTCCCCTTCACAGGTAGAGTTTCATCGAAGAGCTTTAGATTCCAACTTGCATGCTGAATATGTCTCTTCGTAAATGGCACCACAACAATCTTCTTAGGATTAACTCTCAGATCCCGTTTAATGCACCATTTTTGCACAATGTCCAACCCTCCTTGTGCCATATTTCTGACTGTGTCAGTGAATTTGCCAAGTATTACTATGACAAGATCATCTGTGTATCCTTGGCAGAAGCATTGTCTGAAATTTAGTTCCTCAAAGAGTTCGTTCAACACTAGATTCCACAATAGAGGAGACAAAACTTCTCCTTGTGGGCAGCCCCTAGTAGTCTTAATTACCATCTTTTCATTCATCATGGTAGCCTCTACCTTCCTTCCACTAAGCATGGCTCTGATCCACCTACATATAGCGGTCCCCAGGTCATGCACCGCTGTTGCCCTTACCATGGAATAGAAGGTCGTGTTACTAAAGGCCCCCTCGATATCCAGGAAGATGCAGAGGACTATTTCTTGGAAGTGAAGTGCTTTTTCCACCTTCCCAACGAGATGGTGGAGAGCTGTCTCACATGATTTATCTGGGTGGTATGCGTGTTGCTTCAGGTGTAGAGGGACCCTACTTAGCCTCCTCTTCCCAACATATACATTAACAAGTTCTTCCAACGTTTTGAGAATGAAGTAGGACAGACTGATTGGTCTCGTATCCTTGGCCTTGGTATGATCAATTCTCCCTGGCTTTGGAATGAAGAAAACCTTCACTGCCCTCCAAACATTGGGAATGATTCCAACTGCTAAGCTAACCCTGAATAGCCTGCATAGGACTGTTATAAGCTTTACTCCTGCCTGTTGCAGGAGAGCTGGAAAAATTCCATCTGGGCCAGGTGACTTGAACAGTTGGAACGTTCCCACCGCCCACTGGATTTTGTTGAAGTTCACACACTCCTTGGCCGATTTCCAATCTTGTCTTTGAGTGCCTGAGAACCGTTGTCTCTCTGGGGTCACATACTGGTCTGTGTTATCCGGCAGAGCATATTGAGGAAAGTGAGTTTTGAGGAGTAATACTAGGGTCTCATGTGCTCTCTTTGTATATTCCCCATCCTCCTTCCTCAACATACCTCCTGGATTAGTTGGTACTCTAGTGAGATTCTTGTGAAGGGTAGCTTGTGCAGCCGTGCCTTCCACTTCCTCACAGAATGCCTTCCAGGATGCCTCCTATGCTTGTCTTATTGCAAGACTGTAACTGACAAGGGCCTCACGATATTTAGCAAATTGTCCTTTACGTCTCGCAATATTAAGCAGTCTCCGTAGCTGTTTTCTTTGCGTTTCCAATTTGTTATTCAACCAAGGAACACTCCTATTTGTGCACTTCCTGGTGATTGTGCAGTTGTCCTGATATGAGTTCACTATGGCAGAGATAACAGCCTCTGCTACTTCCTCAAATTCTACTGGCTTCCTTATCGTGGTTTTAATTTCCGATAAGCCTAAGTCAAGGTCCCTCCTATATGTCTCCCAGTCTGTTTTCCTGGGATTTCTATAAGTCATGGTCTGTCTGATTCCCATTTCAACCTTGAATTTAATGTACATGTGGTCCGATGAGGATGGCTCCAACACCACATGTCATTGTTTGACATAGCTACCCATCGTCATGGAACCACATGTTATGTCAATTATTTCTTCCCTTCTGCTATTCCTGAATGTAGGTTCACCAGCTTGATCAGATGAATATTTTTCCCTAAATACATCGTTTTAAACAAAAAAAAGTAGCACTAAATAATAAAGCTAGGAATCCAAAAATTAGTCATAATGTGCAGATGAATGTCAAAATTAACTGGTACAAGTCTCAACGTGATTAAAGCAATATTTTGGCTAGAATCCAGGTTTTTTAAGAAAAATTGAATGCGCTAAATATTAGAAACATGAAAATTTCTATGAAGCTTCAGTCTAGCATAAAAACTTTAATTATGTAACCCCACTGAGCTACCTCCAATAGTTTTCGAGTAATTTATTGAAACTAAATTTGGCAAAAAACGTCCTTAATTGTAATAGATTAAGTATCTGTTATATTAATGCTAGAAAGTGAAACGTCCCCTTAGAAAAATTAATGAAATACTATGCTGAAAAAACTCTTACATTATTTGATTTTCAAACAGCTGAGCAGAACTGAACGTACTCAGACATTTCGCTCTTTACCTATTCTGATCAACACTAAACTGGCAGCCAATATTTTTAGCGCAACACAATCTGACTTTCAATAATCTCTACAAGAGAATAGCCCTGACTAACACTAACCTATACATTTCACAAATCACTTACCTCACAAAAATCTTCGTTACTCGAACTACTGCAATACAGCGAGCGCCACTACTGCCAGCTAAATAAAAGATTCAAACTACTGAAGGCACTAACTGCTGATAGGCATAGTTAGCAAATGAAAGATTTTGATAGGGAACAAACAATGTATTTACCTTAATAGTGTTCAAAAGTCATAATATATATATCAGTCCATGATATCCAATATTACAAATTTACTCTTTCTGATGGACACACGTCCAGATCGTCCGCTCTCAAAACTCCGCCATCTCTCTCCCCACATCCACCACTGCTGGCAGCTCACCTTCAACTGCGCAACGCTACGCGCTGTTAACAGCCAACTGCCCAACACTACAATAGCATATACTCCAGCAATGCAAACCAACCACAGACTTCACACAGCACAGTCATTGATTTTCATATAGAGCGCTACGTGGCGTTACCAACATAAAAACCTAAACAGCCTACTTACATGGCCCCCATGCTCCCCACAAAAAAATTTACAAATTGTTTTGGTCAGTGGCCAATAACGATTTGATAAAATTTTTCATAATTACAATAACAAAGAAATCAAATGCACACACTTATCGATACAATGTTGGTCAAAAGCTAAAATTTTCTCACAGTCCATAAAGACAGTCCTGATCATTTATCACAGTAAAATTGCAGTGTTTTTCTCAAAGTCTGAGCAGTAAAAGAAAATGCACATAGAAGCAGCGGATTTCCATGCTGTCTTGAAGAAGTAGTGTTGTCCTTCCAACGGAAAGACAGTGCTGACTCTTGACATGCAGACAGGTAATGGGCCCCAACAGAGCAAACCCACAGCAGAGTTAGTCGAAGTTTTGAAGAATATTCGTAGGCAGGTCATCACAGAGTAGACTCACTGTAGTCCTGGTAGAGATTATAGCATTGGTGGGCCATCAGAGGTGGAGACCCACTGCAGTCCTTGTAGAAATAATGGTATTGGTGGGCCATCAAAGATGCAGTCCCACTGCAGTCCTTGTAGAGATGGCCAGCAGCCATCTGTTGCGACTGTGCAGGTGCCCAGTCACTGTCGAAGAGTCTTGCGGACAATATAGCATGTCCATAAACCACCACTTGTGCACTCACAAAGTTTTGGGAATTGTCCTTAGAACCAGCAATGCTGTTAACCAGTCCCTTGCTGAATTATTAACACACGTGCAAGCACTAACAGTCCCAATTTCTAACATATTGTGCATTACTACGACCAACAGAAATGTGCGCAGTGAAATGTAACTTAATTTGAAGAACTGGACCCGGTAGCCGAGTGGTCAGTCGGCTCTCAGCCGTGCTAGCGTGCGGAGCTGCTCCGCGCGCCGTGTGACGCTCCGCTCTCGGCGGTGTTTACTTCCGCGTCGCGGTGTTTGTGTCTATCGAGTCCAGTACTAACGTACACCATGGCGCACTCGTACCGCCGTGCAACGATCAAAGTAACGTTTGAGGCCGAACATCCGCGACCCAGAGCTTTCGAAGTCGAACAGTTCCTACGTGAGGATCTACGTTTGAACCCCCAGGACGTAATCGGCATACATTTTTCCATCACTGGAAGTGTTGTCTACATCAAGATGTCGACGGAGGAAATTTGCAATGACATAATTCACCGTCATGCCACCGGACTGAAATTTAAACACTATGATGGACATATGGGTGCTGTGACGGTCGCCCATGCTGGATTCGGTCTCCGGACATTGCGGGTGTTTGAGCTCCCGTTCGACGTGCCTCAGGATGTGGTCATTGCCGCTTTCCAACCATATGGCACCGTCTTGGGTCACGTCGCGGAGAAGTGGCAAACATTTACGACCTACCCCGTATTAAATGGCGTCCGGCAAATAAAAATTGAGCTGACGAAACATGTCCCATCGTACCTGCTGATTGGCGGTGTGAGGGCGATCGTCATGTATGATGGACAGCCACGAACGTGCGCAGGATGTGGCCAGGAGGGACATGTACGTTCCGAATGCTTACGCCGCCGTTTAATACAGACGCCGTTACGTGAAGAGACCCAGGCTTCGACGGTCACGTCCTTACCCATCACCTACGCCAAGGTTGCACAGGACCCCGTCGTACCAACCTCGATTGCGCCAGCAGCATCGTCAACGCCACCCGCCGCAGCACAACGCGCCGAGGACACAACCACGGCGTCGCCTCCAGTGCTCGCTTCAGGACCGTCCGGTTTGCAGACCGAAACCGATGTTCCTGTTGGAACCATGGACGTCGACCTCGGTGTCGTGCCGACGTCTTCCTTTGTCCAGACGGGTTCGGCGTCAGACGACGGGCGACCACATTCTGATTCAGAAGGCCACATCAGAAAACAGCGGTCGCCTCGCAAACACAGGAAACGACGACGAACGCCTTCCGATGACGCCCTTTCTCAGACGGCCCCACGAGATGTCGATCTGATGTCTGACGGTGATCTCCCACATTGCGTCCAGTCACGCGAGGTGGCAGCAACATGCGCCCCTCCTGTGACGCCCACTCTCCCAGCTAGGGACGTGTCCTCGCCGTTGTCAACGAATGATGAAGGCGGTCCCCCTGCCACTCATGTTGCGGAATCCACAACACCCGTTCCGGAAGTACGTGACCGTCACATGTCCACGTCGTCAGCTTCCTGGGCCGATGACATTGAAGAAGAAGTGGAACAGACTGCCAGCGTGTCTGCACAGGAGTCCACCTCGGCGACACTGGCGCTGGCGCCCCGCCAGTAATTATCACCACGGCGGGACCACCGGCGGGTCTCCACCTGCCGGCTACATCTAACGCCCGTTCTGCAAATACTGAGGGTGGCCGTACACAGCAATATCGTATCGCCACGATGAATCTGGCCACCATTCGTGCCCCCCATAAACTGGCCATGTTCAGAGACACTATTTACTCTGCGGATGTGGATATAGCACTCTTACAAGAGGTGTTTGTGGCTGACTTCCCAGTTCCCACCGGATACAACGCCCATGTTTCCCCCGCATCCGATACCGGTAGCGGCGTCGCCATCCTGCTACGCGACGGACTCCCTGCAGAGGACGTCATCTACCTCCCCACTGCGCGAGGTATGGCCCTCACATTGTTCGGCGTGCGTATTATTAATATCTACGCTCCGTCCGGCACTGGCCGCCGCCATGACCGACAAACTTTTTTTGCCGAAAGCGTCACACCCCTCTTCACCGGTCCGCAGGACGATATGGTACTCGGTGGGGATTTTAACTCGACACAAGAGCCCGCGGACCAATTCCCGCGACATTCCCCTTGTGCATCTCTCTCAGTGGTCATCGACCGTCTCCGACTTGTTGACACATGGAAGAAGCTCCACGGAATTCAACAGGGCTATACATTCTACACCTCTCACTCGTCAAGCCGCATCGATCGCATCTACGTTACCTGCTCCCTTGCTGATGGCACACGTCATGCGGAAGTCTGGCCCTTGGCCTTTTCAGACCATGATGCGTACCTCTGTGACGTCACTCTCGCCCGACAGCAAGTGTGGCATAGTCGTGGTCTGTGGAAACTCAATGTCGCTCACCTGACCTCCTCAGACTGTCAAGCGTGGGCACGCTGCCACCATCGTCGAGAAGCCTATGACTCCACCTTATCATGGTGGCTCTCCTGTGCAAAGCCGACCCTCAGGAAGACTCTGATGAGTTATGGGAAGGAATTAAAGGCGTGGCAAACTAATACCCTGCACTTCTACTACACCATTCTACGTGATTGAACGACGATGCCTTTCTCGCCAGCCCGGCAGTCGATGGTCCATCGCACGAAGGCGCAGATCTCCTTGATCATGCGGCGTAACTTGGAAGGCACTGTAGTCCGTTCTCGAGCTTCTAATCGAATCCCTCAAGAACGTCCGTCGATGTACCACCTCCTTCAGGAAAGACAACGACGACGACGAGCTCTGATCCAAGTCCTCACTGATGTGGAAGGGCGCCGGCACGACACCCAACAAAGCATCGGTCGTGCTCTCCATGCTCATTTTGCCGAGCTCTACGCAGCCGTACCGCATTCTGCAGTACTGGTCACAGAAGTCGCTCAGCTTACTACGAACACTCTCCCGGAGGATGCAGTGCATGACCTCCAAGACGACGTAACCACAGGTGAAGTGGTAGACGCTATCAAGGGGGGTTCCGATAACAGATCTCCTGGACCTGACGGTATACCCATCGAATTTTACAAAAGTTTTCACTATTTGTTGGCTTCCACGTGGACGGCAATCGCACAAGAGCTGATGTCACCGATGACAGTGGTCCCGAGCGCCTTTCTAGAAGGAATTATTATCCCCGTACATAAACCGCGCGGGTTATCGAGGGTCCAGGACTATCGACCAATTACTTTGCTCAACAGCGACATGAAAATATTCACACGGCTACTGGCATCGCGACTCAAGAAGGTCGCACGTTACGTCACATCCTGCGATCAGACTTCCCTAGGAGGCGACAACAACATCCGTACGGCCCTTTGCCGTTACAGAGACATGATAGCGTTAGCGCATCATCAGCGTCTCCCTGGCGCCTTGGCTTCACTGGACTTTAGCCAGGCTTTCGACCGTGTTGACCACTTCTATTTACGGACAGTTCTTCAGCATATGGGTTTTCCTGGCGGTATTGTCGCAGTGGTTATGCGCCTGTTGAGTAATGCAACCTCTAAAATCATGTACAATGGTCGTCTTACACCGTCCCTGGTCATCGCACGATCTGTACGACAAGGATGCCCTCTTTCCACGATTTTGTATGCTTTCGCCTTGGAACCCCTGCTCCAGGGCATGCGCCAACGTTTGGAAGGCATGGCTGTGCACGGCCACCGTTTTTGTTGTACGGCCTACGCAGACGACATAGTACTATATCTGCGCAGTGAAGATGAAGTACGAGCAGCACTGGCATGGGTGGCGACTTACGGAGAAGCGTCGGGAAGCTGCCTCAACGTGTCAAAATCCAAGGTCCTGCTCATTGGTGAGGGCTTGCCGGAGAGATGCGCTGCCCCCCCTTAGTGTCGCCGCCACCATACCGTGTCTTGGACTTGATTTCACAGCAGACCTGCGCCGCTCAGCGACTATCAATGGTAGACGCTTGCTACAGACAATCAGAGCAAATCTCGCAGATCACCGGCTACGAGCTCTCGACGTTATCCAACGCGCGCAATACGTGAACATGTATCATGCTTCCCGTATACCACACGTGGCTCAAGTACTGCCAGTCCCAAATCTCCTGGCGCGACGACTGTTGATGGCTTTCGGCTCCTTCGTCAGCTCGGGGATGCTATTCAAGGTGCAGTATGAATCCCTTGCACTGCCGCGAGATCGTGGCGGGGTGGGACTCATCCACGTGCCGACTCGTGTCAAGGCACTATACGTCAGCTCCCAACTAAAACTTTGACATCGTTGCCCGCAGAGCCTTACTAGCCTCCTGCTTCACAACTTTGCACCGGCCTCCTTGTCCGCCCCAGTACTGGTATCGACCATTCCAACCCCCTTTTATTACATCCAACGATTCTTCCTGGAGTTCAGTTATATCTACCGGTCCTTACCACTTACACGTTTGCACCTCACGGAAACAGTCTCCGAATTGTTACAACAGTGCCGCCCGTCCAATCCCATCGAACGTAAGTATCCACAGTACGTGTGGCGACACATATGGAAGGCGATCCAAGCGCGTTTTCTCGAATCAGACGTTCAATCAGCGTGGTACATCACCGTGAATGGCAAACAAGTTAACCGAGATCGTCTGCACCGCATCCATCTCGCCGATTCATCCCTCTGCACCTACTGTGGAGTGGATGACACGGATGTCCACCGGTTCCACTGTGGCACAGCGCTAGACGTCTGGACACTTGCGCGGCGAATTTTGGCGTTTCTTACTCGCCAGACACCGGCTCAGATCGACGTCCACATGCTTTTGTACCCCGATAAGACTTTCTACCCCTCCGCCAAAACTAACTCTGTGAATTGGATCTGTGGCCACACGATCCGCTATCTTTTTACTTCTGGCGACAAGTCTACGCTAGGATATTGGACTTATCTCAACGAACGACACTGCGTCCTGATACGCAACCCACGCTACAAACAATATTTTTCCAATTTCTTACGGAGCACTTTCGATGTCCCACCTAGTAGCTGGAACGTCCAAGCCCTGAGAAGCTGAAAACTGTATAAACCGAACCGAACTGAATAGATCTGCTACCCAGAACCCACGCCTACGCGATGAGAAGACACGTTTGGACGAGCTGGCATGCTGTAGGCGGATACACTTCAGGAGCTCGTGTATGAACTGGACTTTAACTACAAGTCGCACGACGACTTTAAAATCTTTTACTTATTTATTCCTCATAATTTGTTCTTAAAGGAAAAAGAAATTTGATTTGGCTTTGAGAAACTTTTTTTGTTCCAAAAGATTGCTTCTTCGCCAACAAGACGAAGGAGACTCATTTTTGTTTACTGGACGGAGAAACCAGTAGAATTGGAGTCTTTGTTTTCTTTTGAAAAAACAACCAAAAAAAATTTAAAAAAAAAGTGGTCAGCGCGACGGACTGTCAATCGTAAGGGCCCGGGTTCGATTCCCGGCTGCGTCGGAGATTTTGTCCGCTCAGGGACTGGGTGTTGTGTTGCCCTAATCATCATCATTTCATCCCATCGACGCGCAAGTCGCCGAAGTCGCCGAAGTGGCGTCAAATGGAAAGACTTGCACCAGGCGAGCGGTCTACCCGACGGGAGGCCCTCATCACACGCCATTATTATTATTATTGAAGAACTGTTGTCTATACAATTATAAATTTACAACATAAGAATACAATTACAAAGGTACAAAATACATCATTAAAGAACATAACAATACAGATAACATTTGTAGTAATAGGGATTTTTCAAAAGAATAGAAATAACATACACATCAGTGTTACAGGAATTACGACATGAGTAAATACATAAAAGGTCAGAATAACTTTCGAAACATCAACTTCACACGTGAGCATTAAAACAAAACGGAATAAATAATGTCTAAACATCTTTACAAAGTAAATAACATATTATAAATGCAAATTATATTTGAGGATAACAGTATTCCTCATCATAGTGAATGTAGCTGCATATTAGAAAAATTCTACATCATAAGTCTTATCAGATAAACACATAAAGACAGGAAGAACACAAATGCACAAGGTACACAGACACATAGTAGAATAAGACTAAAGACAGGTCAGGGTTTGTTTTCAGTGTGACATTTGGTACTGCAGTCCAACCCAAAACTTCATTTCATAGATGTTTCCTCTTGTTTCACTTTTTTTATACCTTGTCAATGCATTTCTTCCAACTCATCACAACTCTTAAGCTAACTTAAATCTACTGAGCTCAGATGCTAAACTAAGGGACGAGGCAATGCAGCAGCACAAAACAATTAACACAAACAGCAATGACAAAAAAATGCAAATTTGCAAAGCAAGTAGCAATAAATATAAATTAGCAAAGCAATTGCAATATTACAACTAATATAAGGCAATGTGCAGCAAACAAGAAAAATAAATCAGTAGTAAAACTGGCTTAACAAAGTAATAAAAGGTGAAATTTAATAGCACTATGCTTGGCAAACAGCAACAGCAAATGCAATAACTTATATCTAAACATGACAAAGCTCAAGCAGAAAAAGTATTACAGTAAAGACAACAATGCAGATAAGGGAAATGTCTATTGACATCTTAATGTCTATGTAATTAAAGTGGTGCACCACAACTTATTCTACAAAAAAATTTCCAAGTACTTGAAAAGAAAATTATATATGCAGTTGCTGTTATTAGTCCCTTCTTATTGTTCCTTCCTTCCCAAGTGCTCCTTTTTTGAAGAATGTGAATCATAAAATTATTATTTAATAGATCTGTTGACAGAAAGTGTTCACATTAGCAAACACATTTAATTTTATTTTATAAAACCAATGCTACAACACAGCTGGAAAACAGATATCAAATGAAATAAGCAACCATCTAAAGCGAAGCATAAAAATATCATTCAATAGTCATGTGGCATTTCATAAGTTAGTAGAAATTCTCTCAACTCTCGTAGAAAGACACTTGTCATAATCAGGTGTGAAGATATAAGAATATTTCGTATCAGTTCATAAGCATTTCAGTAAGTAGCACCAAGTACGAGCTCCACAGTATAATCATATGTTTCCAATTAATGAGCGTGTCGTATTTGCGATGCTTTCTACAAAGGAATGTCAATAGCGAGGTTAATGACCTCTTTTTTCTCCACCTAATGGCTTTTTCTTGAGGCAGGTGGCACAGCTGGGTGCCCACAACGCATTACGTCAAGCTCACTTACCTTTCTTACTGAAATATTTACGACAGCAGTTTGCACTACAGTGACAGTCTCATACAAAAAAATTTCACAGGTCGTGAATTTGTGTTACAAATGTGTAGAAACAAAATCCTATAAATATAAGTGTTCAAAAATTTTCGCCAGCATTGTGATACATTCACGCATTTACACACATTTAATAGCTCTTAAAGTACGATTCTTGGTTTCCAACATCCTTTTTCACAAATCAGCGTCCCTAAACACTACTCATTATTCCTTACCTTATTACACATATACATATTCGTCGAAACGTCAATATTGCGTCGACACTTCAACATTTCATCATAATAAATACGTAGCATAATCAGATTCCTCATATAGCATCAGCTTATTGATCATAAAAATATCTCAACAGCATAATACACATCGTCATCGTAATAATAACATCATAAAACGTCAGCCAAATCTCAAAATTGTCGTAGCTTCCTCCAATAATTTCAAAACCTAAAAAAAATTCTCTGCTCATTTCAATAGTGTCATCTACCTCAAACGTACTTAAAAATCATGATCCCATACCAAATTCATCATTCAAAGCTCTCATAGTATCACAGTGGTTCCGAAAAAATATGAACAGTCCACAAAGTACAGACGAAATTCTATTTCATAAGTATGAAGTTATCGAGCTGTGTAATTACGTAAACATCTGTCACTGATGTAGTAAAATAAATGTTTGTCTCTCAGTTAAATGATCAGATACCTGTGTAATTTATGTGTTAGAGAAATATGGTACTGATGTGTAAAGTTGTATAAGCAAATACCATATTAGCTAGGGCACCTTGTGCTTGCCAGACACATGGTACGCAAAGTAAGTGTGTACTCCCCTGAGGATTTATGTAATTATACCATCAAGTGTTACAAATTACAGCAATGGAATGAAATCTATCACGGAAAACCTTTGTATCTTTGTAATTCAAAAATCTTAAAAAAAATGTTGAAGTACAATATTAATCACTCAAATACGTGTCCTGTAGCGCTAAATGTGCATCTTGTTGTAAGATAATTCTGTGGAAGTGTCGTAGTTATCGTCCTCTGTAAGCAAAATTCTGCTGAAGTCAATGTACTCATCTCATCATAAACAAAGGTGAAATGCTTTGCGTGTAGATATCTTAGTTATTAAACTTATTGCCGTGATGAAGAAAGTACTGTGCTGTAACGTATTGTTGTGCTACGGAAAAGGCTGTCTCATTGTAGCTATACCACAAAAGTTACTACTAAAACATGTTTTACTTTCCGGAATAATACAGAAAAACTGTGCAGATACAAAACAGATAGACCGTAAAAGCAATAATATAAATTGTGTCACTCATTAGTAGCGTCGTGATATAATCGTATAGCTGTCAAATAAACTAACCACTGTGTCATCTGGTATCTCTCAGAAAGTAACTTAAATCCAGAATGTATTTTCAAGTAAACTAAAATATTGCATTAAAATCTCATTAGGAGTACCGGTATATGTTCTAAATATGTAAGCCGTATATTCGTTACGTAATCGTGCAACTAACAAGCAAGAATGTACACACACAGTAACACTGTGTCCTCTGTTCACTAATTGTTTTACTGTCTACACCATTATTTGCAGCCCGCACCATTTCCCTATGCACAATTACCAAATTACTAAAACTTCCTGGTAGATTAAAACTGTGTGCCCGACCGAGACTCGAACTCAGGACCTTTGCCTTTCGCGGGCAAGTGCTCCACCAACTGAGCTACCGAAACACGACTCACGCCCCGTACTCACAGCTTTACTTCTGCCAGTATCTCGTCTCCTACCTTCCAAACTTTACAGAAGCTCTCCTGCGAACCTTGCAGAACTAGCACTCCTGAAAGAAAGGATATAGCGGAGACATGGCTTACCCACAGCCTGGGGGATGTTTCCAGAATGAGATTTTCACTCTGCAGCGGAGTGTGCGCTGATATGAAAATCTCATTCTGGAAACATCCCCCAGGCTGTGGCTAAGCCATGTCTCCGCTATATCATTTCTTAAGGAGTGCTAGTTCTGCAAGGTTCGCAGGAGAGCTTCTGTAAAGTTTGGAAGGTAGGAGACGAGATACTGGCAGAAGTAAAGCTGTGAGTACGGGGCGTGAGTCGTGTTTCGGTAGCTCAGTTGGTGGAGCACTTGCCCGCGAAAGGCAAAGGTCCCGAGGTCGAGTTTCGGTCGGGCACACAGTTTTAATCTGCCAGGAAGTTTCATATCAGCGCACACTCCGCTGCAGAGTGAAAATCTCATTCTGGTACCAAATTACTACTTTGAACATTAGTTAATTCATTACACGGTGGCGCTAACACACTGCATTCGTCTTCACAGTCATTTCTTAGTTTACTTTGGAGCCTAGTATTACGTTTTTCACCCGCCATTACTGTAAAATATTTCACACGATAACACAGAAAAGCACAATTTGAAGAGAAAAATAAGAAAACACATTAACATAGCGCTGAAATTAATATCTCGTTAATTGCAAGCCCAGCTGCAAAATACTTGGTGCAAATCTACATGCATGCCACAACTGTTTTACTGTACAACAATGAAAAACTACAACTACGAAGAAAATTATCTCTATAATTACGCGATAGCAATAAACAATACTTACACTAATTACACAAACTACAAGAAAAATCAGAAGATTCCAGTGAGGTATCCTCGGCTAAGGGCCGACAAATGAAACGTCCCCTTAGAAAAATTAATGAATTACTGTGCTGAAAAACCTCTTACATTATTTGATTTTCAAACAGCTGAGCAGAACTGAACGTACTCAGACATTTCGCTCTTCACCTATTCTGATCAACACTAAACTGACAGCCAATATTTTTAGCGAAACGCAATCTGACTTTCAATAATCTCAGACATTTCGCTCTTCACCTATTCTGATCAACACTAAACTGACAGCCAATATTTTTAGCGAAACGCAATCTGACTTTCAATAATGGCCCTGACTAACATTAACCTATACGTTTCGCAAATCACTTACCTCACAAAAATCTTCGTTACTCGAACTACTGCAATACAGCGAGCGCCACTACTGCCAGCTAAATAAAAGATTCAAACTACTGAAGGCACTAACTACTGATAGGCATAGTTAGCAAATGAAAGATTTTGATAGGGAACAAACAATGTATTTACCTTAATAGTGTTCAAAAGTCATAATATATATATCAGTCCATGATATCCAATATTACAAATTTACTCTTTCTGATGGACACACGTGCAGATCGTCCGCTCTCAAAACTCCGCCATCTCTCTCCCCACATCCATCACTGCTGGCGGCTCACCTCCAACTGCGCAACGCTACGCGCTGTTAACAGCCAACTGCCCAATACTACAATAGCGAATATTACAACAATGCTAAGCACAGACTGCACACAGCACAGCCAGTGATTTTCATATAGAGCGCTACGTGGCGTTGTTACCAACCTAAACAGCCTACTTACAAAGGTTTTGGGCTCATCATGTGATGACAACTATTAAATAATAGAGCTATACCAAGTTTCAAGGCCTGGATGTAAATAATAACAAATACAAGTCCTCTTAAAGTTGTAGTTCAGAGGTCATGTTCTACTTTAAGTTCCGTTCTAAAAATTCTAGACGGCAAAGTTTAAATGCAGGCGAACTAAAACTTTTTCTATGATTTTAGCAAGCTTAACTACTTTCATACAAAAATTAAGAAGATTCTAAATTGATTCCTGACACTGTTATAAAATATTATGTGTCCTAGAAAGCGGCCGTTTAGAGGCTACTACAATGGTCATAGAGCGGATGACAACAGGTGTTCCCTAGACCGCAGCTAAACTCATGATCTCAGTACAAATAGGAAGTGAGATCGAGAGGGCTTTACACCGTAGAAGTGGCTGTTTGTGTGCCGCCCGTAATGTTAACAAATCCGCGTGGCAAGTGGTGACCATTTTGCGCTGTTGTGGTGAGCAATTATTTTGATTGTCAGAAGTCAGGGTGAAAGACGATTTAATATGAAGTTACCGTAGAGGTCACAGAGGTCGTCTCTGAACTGCTCATAGTGTTGTTTAGGATAGAGAGATTTATTGTCTGTATTAACATAATGACTATTACAATGTAGTGCATGTCAAACTTTTCGAAATAAATCTGCCATTTAGAACTCACAATCTTCATTTATAATCATAGTACTGATTCCGCTTAGTAAATACAGAATAGGAACATTTCTTTCAGTGGGCTGGACTAGATCGTGGACTTGCAGACTGAGAACTATGGTCAGTATGTTCTGCATCGCTTCCTGGCTGCCCATAGAAATAGTTTCCAGGCTCGCGTAAAAGATGGCGAACAATATTTCAGATAATTCCAATATTCCAATTTCCGACGATTTTGACAGATTAATATTCCTGACACTGTTATAAAATATTATGTGTCCTAGAAAGCGGCCGTTTAGAGGCTACTACAGTGGTCATAGAGCGGATGACAACAGGTGTTCACTTGACCGCAACTAAACTGCCGCCCCACAATCTGACATTTCACGCTCAGATCCGCAAAACGCCAGTTTTTTTTCCTCCTGATAACGACGTCCTCCTGAATAGTCCCTCCTAGGGATCCAAATGGGGGACTATTTCACCTCTGGAATATTTTACCCAAGAAGATGCCATCATCATTTATCCATAGAGTAAAGCTGCATGCCCTCGGGAAAAATTGCGTCTGTAGTTTCCCCTTGCTTTTAGCCGTTAGCAGTACCAGCACGGCAATGCTGTTTTGGTTCATGTTACAAGATCAGTTTAATGAATCATCCAGACTGTTGCCCCTGCAACTACTGAAAAGGCTGCCACCCCTCTTCAGGAACCACACGTTTGTCTGGCCTCTCAACAGATAGCCCTCTGTTGTGGTTGCACCTACGGTACTGCCTGTAGCTTTCTAGGCTCCATCGACACGTGGTGGCAATTGAATTTGCTCCAGCACACCTGATGTATTGTTCCTGTACTGTGTTTGTCAGTCACCGCCAAACTTCCGTGTGATCTGAGCTCTGCCTGTCGTATAGTTTGGTGCCCATATGTTTGGTGTTAAGGATGATTCACACTCACTGGCGATGGAACAGAAGGACGGTGACGTCAAATGGTGGTGAAGTTATGAGGGTGCAGCTTTCTTGCAAAAAGACGAGTTACGATAATAGCCTTAACGAGCGGGCAATGATAGTATAGTTCGTTAATGACCAAAACAAAACTGGTAACGAATATTGTTGTCAAAGCACAGATGTTCCTACACTCCTGAGAAACGAAGGAACTGGTAAAGAATCTTAACATTTCAAAACATCAAACTTATTTGACCAAGAAAATATATACATACAAACACCCCAAACAATATTTACAAGGGAGTACGTAGTGCATTTTTACCTCATCCTTTGTGTCCTAGTTTATTTCTAAGTGCCCAACGACACCCAAAAGTATTTTCCTCCTTCAGCAGAGCGGATGTTTCCTACTGCTGAAACAATTTTCAATAATATTTGTTTTAATCTGTTTAAGTTCTCATGCATGCAAGGGTAGGTCTTTTCTTTGTCCAGATATTGTAAAATGTAACTGTTATTTTGCTTTCAGATGCGAAGTATCTCCTGTGAGAAGAATTAGCTGAAAAATACCAAGTCCTCATTCAGACACATCCAGAGTCATCAAGGAATCGTCAATTTGGAGAGAACGGAAAAGTGTGGAAGGTACCAGTTCTGTTTGGACACCCTGGATCGACTGCAGCAGTGGCGGTAGGTTACAGAAGTTATTTGAAGATGAAGAGGTTGGCCGGTACAGACTACCGTGGTGATCTGCTTCAAACTGAGCGTCAGAGTGAAAACGAGAACAACAACAGCAACACAACACTCAGCACAATCAATTGACCACTGACGCCACGGACCAACTGGCGACGTGTTTGGCGACTGATTTACACGCCAGGATGTGGCGGGCATCCTGCACGGGTATAGGGTTGCAAAAGGCAAGTCGCTTGTGTAAAACAGGCTGTGAAGTATGTGACATGCAAAAATAAATAGAGGCAGAAAAGCTTCTGCCCACATATCTGCGCGGATTTAGAAAGCACTGCTCGTGCAAAACTCAACTCGCCCTTTTCTCATATGATATACTGCCAACAGTGGGTGAAGAGCAACAGGTAGATCGCATATTCCCAGATTTCCGGGACGTTCGACACGGTACTGTACTACAGGCAATTAACGAAGGTCTGAGCATGCAGAAGAGGTTCCCAGATATGCGACTCACTCGAAGACGCCTTAAGTAATAAAACCCAGCGCATTGTCCTTGACGGCGAGTGTTCATCAGAAAGAAGAGTATGGTGAGGAGTACCCTGGGGAAGTGTCACAGGACCGCTGCTATTCTCTGTAGAGCCTACATAAATGATCTGACTGACGGGGTGAGCAGCAATTTACAGCTGTTTGCTGGTGACGCTACGGTCTACGTGAAGGTGTGATCGTTGAATGATTGTTGGAGAATCCTGAATGAGCTAAACAAAATTTCTAGTTGGTGTAACGAATGGCAGCTTGCTCTAAATGTAGAAAAATATAAGTTAAAATAGATGAGTAGGAGAAACAATCTATAATCGCACGGTTTTTCGTGTGACCTTCGGATGTAGTAGTAGTACTGGGCTGCTTGTCGCAGTAAGTCGTTTGAATATCTGGGTGTAAAGTTGCAGAGCGATCTGAAACGGATCGAGCACGTAAATACGGTAGTAGGGAAGGCAACGGTCGATTTCGTTTTATTGGAAGAATTTTGGGAACGTGTAGCGGATCTACAAAGCAGGCAGCGTGTAGAAACTAGTGCGATCCATTCTTGAGTGCTGCTAGAGTGTTTAGGATCCCTGCCAGGTAAGATTAAAGGAAGAAGCCGAAGCAATTCAGAGGTGTGCTGCTAAATTTTATTGCTGATTCGTTCGATCACCACGCAACTATTACGGAGATGAAACTTAATGACAGATTAAAACAGTGTGCCGGACCGAGATTCCAACTTGGGACGTTTGATTTTCGCTGGCAAGTGGTCTACCGACTGAGCTACCAAGCACAACTCATGATCTGTCTTCACAGGTTTACTCCCGCCAGTGCATCATATGAGATGAAAACATCCCGCAGGCTGTGGCTAACCCATGCCTCCGTAGTATCCTTTCTTCCAGGAGTGCAAGTCTTGCGACTTCCGCAGGAGAGCGTCTGTAAAGTTTTGCAGGTAGGAGATGAGGTACTGGCGGATTATAGTTTGTGATTCGCGCTTGGTAGTGCACTTACCTGGAAAAAGTCAAAGGCTCCGAGTTAGAGGATCGGTGCGGCACACTCTTTTAATCTCCCAAAAAGTTTCGCAACAGTGCACATTCCTCCGAAGAGTGAAAATTTCAGTCTACCTGAACTCAAATGGAAAAGCCTGGGGAGGAGGCGAGGCTATTTTCGCTAGACACTGTTGCTGAGATTTAGAGAACCGGCATTTGAGGCCGACTGCAAAACGATTCTGTTCACGTAAGGGCGCCGAAGATAAGAGAAATTAATGCTCGAACTGATGATTGTAGACATTCGTTTTGCCTTCGTTCTATGTAGGAGTGGAACAGGAAAGGAAATGACTAATGATGCTACAGGGTACTCTCCACCATGCGCCGTACTGTGACTTTCAGTGTGCGTGTGTAGTTGTAGATGAAGAATGGGCGTAAGGGGATGAGTTAACATCAGTCGAAGTTGACCGAGTATAAGGTTGGGATAACTAAGTAAGCGGACAGCTTCTAGCAGTAAGCTAGTGTTTGATGTGTAACGATGGGGGAGCCACTCTTACAGGAAACGTGAAGCTTCTTACATTGAAGCGCCAAAGAAACTGGTATAGACATGCGTTTGCTAATACAGAGATATGTAAACAGGCAGAATACAACGCTGCGGGCCGCAACGCAGTTGTTAGATCGGTTACTGCTGCTAGAATGGCAAGTTATCAAGATTCAAGATTTAAGTGCCAAAACGTGGTGTTATGGTTGGCGCCGAGCGATGGGAAAAAGCATCACCGAGGTAGCGATGAAATGGGGAACTTCCCGTACGACTATTTCACGAATATGAATATGAGTTCGTGAATATCATGAATCCGCTAAAACATGAAACCTGCAACATCACTGCGGCCGGAAAAAGATCTTGCAAGAACGGGATCAACGACGACTGTAGATAATCATTCAAAGTGACAGAAGTGCCACCCTTCCGCAGATTGCTGCAGATTTCAGTGCTGGGCCATCGACAAGTGTCAGCGTGCGAACCATTCAACGAAACATCATCGATATGAGCTTTCGCAACCGAAGGCACACTCTTGTACCTATGGTGACTGCACGACACAGAGCTTTATGCCTCGTCTGGGCCCATCAACACCGACGTTGGACTGTTGATGGCTGGAAACATGTTACCTTGTGGGACGAGTCTCATTTCAAATTGTATGGAGCGGATGGACGTGTACCGATATGGAGACAACCATGGACCAAGCATGTCAGCAGGGGGAGTGTTCAAGTTGGTGAAGGCTCTATAATGGTGTGGGACGCGTGCAGTTGGAGTGATATGGGACCCCTGATACGTCTAGATACCAGTCCGACACCCCACATGTCCAGAATTTCTACAGAGTGGCTCCAGGAACACTCTTCTGAGTTTAAACACTTCCGATGGCCACCAAATTCCCCAGAGATGAACATTATTGAGCATACCTGGGATGCCTTGCAACGTGCTGTTCATAAGAGATCTCCAACACTTCCTACTCTTACGGATTTATGGACAGCACTACAGAGTTCATGGTGTCCAGCACTACTTCAGACATTAGACAAGTCCATGCTACGTCGTGCTGCAGCACTTCTGCGTGCTTGCGGAGGCCCTAGACGATATTAGGCAAGTGTACCAGTTTCTTTGGCCCTTCGGTGTGTAACAGCTTGTAAGCTACCCGGACACATCTCTACTCTGAGGAACATTTCGGGCCCCGCGTAGTCACGTTTATCACATCGGCTTCCCACGGTCGGCTGTATAGACTGATGAAAGTCGCCTCCGAGGCGCGGAATCCGACGTGGCAAGTGACACAGTGCCAGATTCTCACAAGAAGGGGGAGGGAAGTTTGGCTAGCAGAGCTGCTGAAGGAACCTTCTCTGGCGTAGAGGCAGAGCACGTCGGCTGACGTTCTTCGACGGGAACGTGTGTGCGTCCCGTAAACCTGTGCCTCAGCTGATGGCGTCGTCCTCTTGACGGCAGCATTATGTGTACCTGGTATTCCAGTGACCTAAAGACACCTATTGGCATAGCGGAGCTTTCAATTTTTATCCGTCCAAATGCGCACCACACTGTTTGGCTGCCATCCTTTATTGTGACTGATTGTTAAAGTTGGCCGTAGGTTTTTGCAGTGACATTTGTTCTTTCCAGATATGTGAACAATGTAACACGAGTACTGGAACTGGGGCATCACAAGCTGATGGACTCTTACTTAGGGACGCGCAGAACTATGCGGTATAAGATGAAAATTAAGTCATCTTCATGCCTCTATGTTTCTCTTCCAAGGAGAACAAACTAGACTGGTTGGCCTTTAGTTAGCACATGATTACAGTTGGTTCTTTATACGTATTGTACTCCTTTTTTATGACGTTCCTTTATCAGTTGTAATATATCTCATCCGCAGGCATATCTGATAACAGAATATTTCAAATCATTACGCACACAAAGAAGGAAAAAAGTGTTGGCTTATAGTATAAGGAAGATTTCTTGAGTATCTTCGTCATTACAAGAGCTGCAATAGGACTTTATACTGAACTTTTGATTCTTTTCAGTTTATGTAAAAAATTATGATCAATAAATAATAAGCAATACGCTAAAACTACAAATGAAAACTAGAAATAGTACTGCTACTAATAATAATACCACTAATAATTATAAAAACGACCTATACCTGTCCCATTGCTGAGAGGTCTGATCGTGCAAGCGATGAGAACGTGGAAGGGAGAGGAGTAACTACCTCTTTTCGAAAATAATCGAACAAAAAGAACCCGAGTGATAGAACCCGATGAAGCCCTCGTGCTAGAGTGACAGCGAAGGCCTCGACGATAGCGAAGGCGGAGGGAATTGATCTCAGAATGGCAGAACAAGAGGAAGAGGCGGTCCATCTCTTATACCACTGACGCCTATCCGTTGAAGAAATCTGTTATGTTCGCGTATTATGATCTTCCTGTAGACTGGAAATCTCCTCTGCAGGAATCAGTAAGGATTATGCAGAAAACGATTGTGCGAAACCCAGCTCTCTCTCTTCGGCCACGGGAATCAGAAGCAGATTAATGAAACTTTTCTTGACTTCCGGAAGGCATTTAATACAATTGCGCTCTACCACGTAGTGAACACTATACGACACTAGGGAATTTAAGACAAGATTTGTGACGGGTTTTTGTAGCTTCTAGCAAATATACCACAACATGTCATTCTTAATGGAGAAAAACCTTCAGGCAGAAAAACAGCTTCGAACGTGCCGCGAGGGAGTGCTGTAGGACGATTACTGTTCGCAATACACATAAATGACCTTGTGGATAACGTCGGAAGTTCCTCGAGGCTGTTCGAGGCTAAAGATGTTGTGTATACAGAAGTCTAAACGCTAGAAAGCTGTAGGAAAATGCAGCAAGGCTTCTAGAGAATCAATTATTGCTGCAGAGATAGGTAGTTGACCCTTGAGATATACAAATGTATTTCATTTCTTGTAAATAAGCGATAATGCCCATCAATGTGTTATTAGATGATTATACAAAACATGATTAGACGATTAGAGAAAATCACATCCGTTAAATATCTGGGAGTGCGCGCACGGAGCAATTCAAAATGTAGAGATCACGTAAAGCTAATCTAGGAAATGTAGTTGTAAGACTGTCAATCTTTAGTCCACATGAGTAGGAAGTAGCCTACAAGACCCTCGTTCAACCAATACTTGTACTGCTCGTCAGTCAGTAAACCTTAGCACGGTGGTTACCAACCTGAGCGGTTACCAGTTTGGGGGTAATTATCCCGTGAAGAGTAAACTGAAATTTTCTGAGGATTAAAAATAGGGTTCCATTGTGTTTCGGTCAGGAAAGTATATTATTTACGAAGTAATGTTACTATTATCACTATCTTGTAAGACCTCAGCTCTGACAATATTACGGATAATTACATTCTTTTCGATCACTTGTATTAATGGTTGACACAATATGGTGGAGGTTACAGCTTGTAAAACGACTGTATGAACATCTTCCTCATGATGAAAGTAAAATTAAGACATGTATATGACATATGCTTAAGTATCTCATGAAATGCCTTCTCCGAGTTGTAGGTAGATCCAGCAATAGACCAGAAATGGCTCTATTATTGATTTTGTAACAATAAACAAATTAAGCGACAGTACAACAGAACAGAAAGTATTATTATTATTAGTGGCAGTGGTCAGACAAAACGCTTTGACAGCCTGAAGTCTTCCAATTTCTGTCATTTAGGAAATGGCGAGTTCAGTAGTCAAGTGATTTACAAACAGTAAGTATAATACACACATTTTAACTTGGTTGATTGCAAATGGCTGTGCAGAGTATGGATGAAGCCTAGGTTTATCTTGAGGATGCTGAGTATGGATGAAACAAGTGTCACTAGGTAGAAGAGTAGTGCAGAAGGAGCATGTTTTGTAACAAGTAGTGTCTATCTTCAATACGGATAGTTAGCTTCCTTTCATGAGAAAGAATTATGGGTAGCACTAGGGATGCACTGAGAATTGTTTCATCTCTGCATAAAAAGGGCTGTTAGAAGAAGCAGTACCAGTTGTCTCGTCTACTCATATTGGTAGTTTAAAAAATATCTAAAAAGTAAGTATTAGTTATCCTTCATAATTTTAAAAATAAGTCTTAAAACAAAATTCATTTTCATTCTAAAGTTTACATACGTGCTAATGCTGATGGTGATACGAGGAGCCGGGGTGGCTACTAGCGAATATCTAATTTCTCTCAGGGGTAATGCTGATGGTGGGTGGGATATCTGATTCCACTCGGTGGCAATGGTTTCGGAAAGGTTGGGAACCACTGCCTTAGCGGATAGCCGAAAAAAAAGGACGACAGAGCGCTTCGTCATGCTTACGTACGTCTACCAAGCGCGAAAGCGTCACGGGGATGCGTCGCCAGCTACAGCAGTGGACACTGCAACGATGGCGTTGTGAATCAAGGTCTTTTGACAGCGTACGTTCACAGAACAGTCAACCAATATGTTGCTCACACAATGCTCCATCAACAATCGTTCTGCTTGTGCATAATTCAAAATGTTCAAATGGCTCTGAGCACTATGGGACTTAACATCTGAGGTCATCAATCCCCTAGACTTAGAACTACTTAAACCTAACTTACCTAAGGACAGCACACACATCAATGCCGGAGGCAGGATTCGAACCTGCGACCGTAGCAGCAGCGCGGTTCTGGACTGAAGCGCCTAGCACCACTCGACCTCAGCGGCCGGCGGTGCATCATTCGCTACTGGAAGAACAGAGGGAGGAAGCGAGAGTGGTAAACAAAATACCCTGTGCCGAACACCCTGAAGTCACCTGGGCAGTGTAGTTGTAGATGCAGAATGTTATCCTCACGACAGGATGTGGAACGTAGTGCGATAGCTTTAAATGCGAACATCGGACGGAAGCTACCTCGCAACATCAACACACGAAACCCACTTCATCACACAGATGTGTACAAAATTGAATGTTTGTAATGTGACTGCTTCTACAAGGCCCGACAGGTAGATCATTTGAGATTAGCGTCACAACACATGGCACCATTAAAAAACAAAAAATACCACACGTCAGCAATAGGCACTCACCTGCATGAAGCAAAACACCATGTTAACAACGCAAGTATCAGCATACTACACATTCAACCTAAAGAATCAGGCATTTTGAAACACTCCTAATACACAAACGCCAAACAAAACAACCTGAATCCATCTTAAATGACGAAAATGACAATATTTACAATAGTATCGTCTTTGTTTGTAGCAACTGCCTATGATATTAAATTTTTCAACGTGCACACACACACACACACACACACACACACACACACACACACACACACACACACACACACATACACATCTTAACATTTACCATAAATATTTAGTTATGTTATCATGACATCCCCCAAATGTACACGCCATTGACCTCATTTACAAGTATACCATCACACTAACAGCTTGTACCCCATGTTAGCTTGAAACTGTACGTACATCAACCAATGGTACAAACTGTACATCCATCTGCATATTTTAAAGCATTAACCAATATATTACCTCAACCTATAGGCAGTTATTACGTGTAACAGATATAATCTTAAGAACCCCCTGCTTTGTAAAGTTTGCTCTCATCCAATCACTCCTTCCACACTCTCTCTCTCCCTCTTACTTTCTCTCTGTCTGCTTCCAGCCTTAGATTCCTATCTGTGGATCCCAAACAAAATTGTTATTTATGCATAATTTTACCACTGTAGGCAACATAATTATTATACTTAAAGTTTGCAACATGTTACCTGATTACATAAACGAATGTGAAATTTAAGCTATATAAACTTGACAAAATTTGATTTATACACCACCTGAAATATTTATTCCAACTCATGTATTCAACACCTAAAAACAAAGATCTCCGAAATCCTTTAATATTTGTTCTGTAGTAATGTTGATATGATGTATATTCTTTGTACTCCGTGGTGATGTTTCTCTTCTGCTATATACTACTTGATACTTGCACCTAATAGTTTCCAGACGCCATATTTGTTTACAAAGTATGACAGTATACACGTAACGTGTTATTACAGTGAAAGGAGCCTGTGACCACTCCAGATACTCTATTTTACTTATTTTATTTTTACAGTTAGATATAAGTTTAGTTTTTTTTTCAAAAGAAACACAAAACCATGTTCTAAAAGAGTGTTTCGTTTCTCCACTAGACAGTGCCATAAGTCCCTCCAAAAAATCATAACACACACGCATACAGCATAGACAAATCAGATGGTAGAATTGCTCCCATGGTTTCAAAACTAGGGTGCCTTTTTGCTATGACCCCTTAGAAAAATATAAAAATGACAGTGTTGGAAAACCTCTTATGTTATTTGATTTTCAAACAGCTGAGCAGAACTGAACGTACTCAGAAATTTCTCTCTTTAATTATTCTGATCAACACTAAACTGACACTCAATATTTTTAGCGCAACGCAATCTAACTTTCAATAATCCCTACAAAAGAATGGCCCAGGCTAACAGTAACCTATATCTTTCATGAATCACTTACCTCACAAAAATCTTCGTTACTCGAACTACTGCAATACAGCGAGCGCCAATACTGCCAGCTAAATAAAAGATTCTATTTACTGAAGGCACTAACTACTGATAGGCATAGTTAGCAAATGAAAGATTTTGATAGAGAACAAACAATGTATTTACCTTAATAATGTTCAAAAGTCATCATATATATATATATATATATATATATATATATATATAGGGTGTCCGAAAAGTCTTTCCCTGATTACATAAGTTGATAACTCAGGCTAGAAGTAAGATACAAATATGAAACTGGTATCTAATTGTTTTCAAACTATCAAAGTTTTTTTCACACATAAGTAAACTTCCACATGAGCACCCTTGGCAGCACGTAGCACATCTAGGCGGTTTTCAATTTCCGTCCACACTTTAGCCAACATCACTGGAGGCATCGATTCAACGACTGTGGTTATCTGTTACTGCAGGGTTTTAAGATCTGGTACACGTGTTCGGTAGACCTCGTCCTTGACATAACCCCATAAAAAGAAGTCTAGTGGGGTTATGACAGGAGAGCGTGGAGGCCGAACCGTTGGCCCTTCACGAACAATCCATCGCCCAGGAAAGGTCTTATCGAGATAGGCACGGACGTCCAAACCCCAACGAGGCGGTGCACCGTCTTACTGAAACAAGGCATCGGGGTGATACTGAAGCAGCTGAGGAACAGCATACAGTTGCAACATGTCCAGATATACTGCAGATGTGATGGTACCCTCAGCGAAGAAGAATGGCCCGATAATTCGATCGTGCAATAGCGCCCACCAAACATTCACCTTTGGACTGCCTCTGGTGCACTCCATGACCTCGCCAGGGCGTTGTGAACCCCAAATGCGCACATTATGGCGATTCACTACTCCATTGACAAAAAAGGTCGCTTCGTCGGAAAAGGCAATTCGTCTGAGATAACCATCATCGTCCTCAGTATGTGATAGCATTTCGACCGCAAAGTCATATCGACGTGTACTGTCATTGGGCAACAAGGCCTGAATGATTTGCACTTTGTATGCAGGAAACAATAAACGCTTGTGTAAAATGTCATGGAGAGAGCTTTTTGGCATCTGTAATTCACGTGAGGCCTTGCGCACCGATTTCTTCGGACTTAGCAGAAAAGATTGCCTTACAGCTTCCACCCTGTCTGCTCAGGTTCTCGGTCGACCAGACCTCGGAAGGTCAGCAACCGATCCTGTGTTCTTGAACTTCTCATACCAGGCTTTAATGCTCTTGACATCAGGTGGATTCCTTCCAAATGTTGTCTGGAAGTGTCTCTGCACTGTGGTTGGTGATGATGTCTCATGGTACCACAGGACGCACTGTGCCTTCTCCTGATTGGTTAACATGGCTTCTTGGGCACTGCACCTCATCCACTACTTACGTACTGCGAACCTAAAACAGAAAAAAAACTTTGATAGTTGTAAACAATTCGACACAAGTTTCATATTTGTATCTTACTTCTAGCCTGAGTTATCAATTTATGTAATCAGGGAAAGACTTGTCAGACACCCTGTATATCAGTTCATGATAACCAGTATTACAAATTTACTCTTTCTGATGGACACACGTCCAGATCGTCCGCTATCAAAATTCTGCCATCTCTCTCTCCCCACATCCACTACTGCTGGCGGCACACCTCCAACTGCGCAACGCTACACGCTGTTCACAGCAAACTGCCCAACACTACAATAGCGAATATTCCAACAATGCCAACCAGCCCCAGACTGCACACGGCATAGCCAGTGATTTTCATACAGAGCCTACAAGACGTTACCAACATAAAAACCTAAACAGCCTACTTATACCAGTTATCTGCACAACTAAATTCCTTACATACTTTTATGCCTTGTAGGCAATGTAAAGGGTAAAGAGCAATGGGGCTGGTATCGAGCCTTGAGATAACAGATTTTGCAGGAATTTCTGGCTAGTGATTTTGTTTCCCATGTTGAAGGGAATCCTCTTACCAATCATATTAGTAATTTTGTAAAACAGTGTGAAGATGCCAGGTGTACTGCAGACGGCAAATTTCAATATGAACGTCATTATGCGCGTTTAAGAAAATAAAATGAATCGAATGATGATGAAGAAGCTACGTAGAAACATGTAGGGACGAAATACAAGACTGCTGTGTTTGCTCGAGGGTAAACGTTCAAAAACTCATAGAAACCAACTCGACTCACACAACGCCACGTTACGCCGTCAGCCCTCGTGGAATAACGAGCGTAACCTCGCCACAGTGGCCACAAGCCGTTCTCCAGTGTGGCCGGACGGCCCTAAGTGAGTTATTTTGGCGGGGGTGGGCCGAGGCCGAGCTGAGCCTGCCGGCCGTAAATCGCCGCCTCCGCCGCCCCCGCCTCCGCCTCCGCCACCGCTGTAATCTGGGGACGCGGCCGTCCGCCGCCGCCTGGTTCGTCACCGCCGCAACTGCATTAGGCTCGGTCGCCTCGCCTCGCACCGCCCTCTGCCCGCCGCAACACAAACACAACTCGATTACCGAGCGGGCACTCAAAACGCGCGCTGATTGTGAAATATGGCCGCCTCAATTGCGTCTAATTGAATGTCCGTCCGGGTCCGGGGAAGTCCCCGCGGTAATTCGATTGCCCACCTCATTCCACCCTCCTCTTCTCTTTCTCTTTTCTCTCCCCCTTTACTAGGTTAGTTAGCGAGCCGTAATCTTCCTTTCGCGAACGATCTCCTTCGCCCCCCGGCGCAAAGCAGCTGGTAATGGAGTGGGGCGCGCAATTGTTTCATTGCGCGTAAGTAACGCTTTCGGGGCTGGCATATTGTTAGGGGTAACATCGCCAGTGTTATGTACGGCTGGACGGTAGCGTGATAAAGAGAGGGCAAACAAAACTAGGTTAAAACCTGGACTTCTCTCTGAATCTCCAACGACACAACTGGCTCTTCAAAACTAGCTCTCTTTCGCAAGTCCCATTAGTTTTGTTATTTAATAGATGTATTGCCTTTGATGGAATGGTCGTGATAATATGTGTACAGGTCGTTCAGTCATTCTTATTACTACCTCGCTGGCCGGCCGGTGTGGCCGAGCGGTTCTAGGCGCTTCAGTCTGGAACCACGCGACCGCTACGGTCGCAGGTTGGAATCCTGCCTCGGGCATGGGTGTGTGTGACGTCCTTAGGTTAGTTAGGTTTAAGTGGTTCTACGTTCTAGGGGACTGTTGACCTCTGATGTTAAGTCCCATGGTGCTCAGAGCCATTTGATTTGAACTACCACGCGTTTATCTTGAAATTGTTTTCTTGTGCTAGTGAGACATAATTTTGTGGGCAGAATGCCAAGCAAGATGATCGCATCAGCAGATGTTGTTTGAGAAATGCTGTCAGTGAATTTGTCCCCTATGCACTCGATGTACATAGCCAATAGGGATTGAGGGAAAGGCATCACCTGTTGACTGGTGGACGTCACCGAAGATCGTCGGTTGCAAGCCACAAGCCTTCTCTGGCACCGGCACCTGGCTAGCAGGCTATGAGGTATTTCTTTCCTAACAACTTTTTGGACTTAGAACTAAATCAGAAAACTTACTTTCGTGACGTGTCACCTCTCAATCCCGCTAACATTGGATGGTGGGCTTGCAAACCAAGCCGTACCCCACATAGGAAATAAACTCCCTGTTTGTTCGTGAGAAATTATATTTAAATTAACGCCACCTAAAGACTCAATGTGGAAAAGTGCAATGAAGGACTGAGAAATGATGAAGTGCGTTTGAACATCTTCTAAGGCTGTAGATGCCGCGATAATTAAGGCGGTTCAATTGAACAGAAATCGACTTCTCTATAAAAGGCACAGAAATTAGGTACACATACCTACAAGAAAGGTACCTGCGAAGAAACTTTGGGTAAGTACAATTGTTTGAAGAAAGAAGGAATTACAAAAAGTTTAGAGAAAGAAATACAGCAGTGGAAGTCACTAAGGAATGAAATAAACAGGAAGTGCAAAAAAAGGTAAGGCGAAAAGATTGCAGGATAAATGTGAGGAACCGAAAGAGAAATGGTTGACGAAAGGCCTGATTCAGCATCTACAAAAGTTAAGACAACTTCGGGTGAAATTAAAATCAAAGGCGACAACATTAAGTGTGCAATGAGAATTCCACTTGTAAGTCGGGGGAGTGAGCAGATAGGTAGCAAGACTTCTTCGAGGCGGAAATTTGTTTAATGATGTAATTAAGGAACCAATGTGAGTCGATGTGGAAGGTAAGCGGCATCTAGTGTGAGAGTTTAATAGAGATTTGGAGGACTTGAGATCAGATAAGGCAGACTGGATGAACAACGTTCCTGAATTTCCAAAATCATTGGTAGGAAGTAGCAAACAATTTACTATTGAAGCTGATGTGTAGAATCTATGAGACTGGGCACGTACCATAGACATTTGGAGTAAAATGTCGTCCATACAATTCCGAAGATAGCAATAACAGATAACTGCGACCGGCATCGCATAATCAGCTTAAAAATTCATGCCTCCAAATTGCTGAAAAGAATAATATAGAGAAGGATGGAAAAGAAAACTGAAAATCTGTTACATGCTGCTCAGTTTGGCTTCAGGTAGGTAAAAGCACTAGACAGGTGGCTCTGAGGTTGCGCTTGATAATGGATTCAAGACTTAGGAAAAATCAAGGCAAAGTCATAGGATTTTTCGACGTAGAAAAAGCATTCGACAATACAAATGGTGTAAGACGTTTGAAATTCTGACAAAAATAGAACTAAGCTATAGATAACACCGGGTAAAACACAATAGGTACATTGATCAGCCAGAACATTATGGCCATTGATCTACTATCGATATAAACCTATGTAGGCGATAACAGCGTTATCGGGCGAGGAATGACTACTGGTCAGACACACTCACGCTGCATGTGTAGTATCAGTTAGCGTGCTGTCCTTCTGTAGAATGGGGAAGGCGCGTGATCTATCTGAATGTGACCGAAGGTAGTTTGTGATGGTCTCGAGGCTCGGCACGAGCATTTCGGAAACTGCACAACTTGTCGGATGTTCGAGGAGTGCTGTGGTGATTGTCTTCAACATGTGGCGAATCCTAGGTAAAACCACGTCCAGACGTCGTGGGGTTGCGCGGCCAGCCCTCATTTCAGATATCGGACGTCGTGGGGTGGCCAGACTGGTAAAGCATGACAGGCGGTCAACTGTGGCGGAACTAACATCGGACATTAATGCTTGGCAGAGTACGAGTGTGTCTGAACACGCACTGCACCGAACACTCCTTGATGCCCTTCCACTGCCGACGATCCATGCACGTGCCAATGTTTACACCACGACATCGTCAACTACGACTGAAACAGCCCGTGATCATAGGCACTGGACATTGGCACAGTGGCAGATCATTGCACAGTCTGATGAATCCCGATGCCTGCATCATGCCGATGGGAGGGCACGAATCCGTCGTCTTCCAGGGGAACAGCTTTACTGCGGGACAGAGACAAGCTGCTGGCCGCTACATTATGCTCTGGGGAACGTGGGTCCAGTGGAACTCGTGCAAGGCTCCATGATGGCAAAAGGAATATCGTACAATAGTTGGAGACCACGTACATGCCTTCATGACGGTAATGTTTCCCGACCGCAGTGCTATTTTTCAGCAAGACACTGTGCCATGCCACAAGACCAGGAGTGTGATGGAGCGGTTCGAGTAAGACAGTGGCGAGCTCCAGTTGATGTGCTGGCCCTCCAACTCGCCAGATCTGAAGCCGGTCGAATACATCTGGGATGTGACTGAACGTGGTGTCACAGCTTGTTGCCCACCTCCCCGGAATTTACGGGGATTAGGTGACTTGTGTGCGTGCAGATGAGGCGCCTGCTCCCTCCAGCGGCCTCCGAGGCCTCATTGCTTCCATGCTACGACGCATAGCCCCTGTTATCCATATCAAAGGTGGACGTACAGGCTATTAGGCAGGTGGAAATAATGTTGTGGCTGATCAGTGTGTAAGAACCAAGAGGCGACAATAAGACTGGGAGACCAAGAACGAAGTGCTCGGATTAAAAAAGGATGTACGACAGGGCTGCAGTCTCTCGGCCCTACTGTTGAATCTGTACATTAAAGAAGGAATGACAGAAATTGAGGATACGTCCAAGAATGCAGTTAAAATTCAGGGTGAAAGAATCCAGCCATAAGATCACTGATGACATTTCTGTCCTCAGTAAAAGTGATGAAGAATGAGAATACCTATTGAATGGAATCATGAGTCCAATCAGTACATAATATGGACTAAGATGAAAGTAATGAGGAGTATCAGAAATGAGAACAGCGAGAAAGTTAATATCACAATTAGGGACCACGAAGCAAATGAAGTCAAGGAATTCCTCCTTGCTGGAAGCAAAAAACACATGACGGACGAAGCGAGGAGGACATAGACTAGGAGAGACGAAGAGGGCGTTCTTGGCCAATAGGTGTCTAGAAGTATGAAACATAGGTATTAATTTGAGGAAGAAGTGTCTGAGAATGTACATTTGGAACATAGCATTGTATTTCAGTCAATTCGACCGTTGTAGTGTCAGCACTGCAGTAGAAATACCTCATTCTCAGAGATTCATTCATATCGCCAACCTTTCGCCACGCAGACCAGCAAAATGTGTTTTCGCTGTACCACACATAAAGTTTGAAGGACAGCGAGAAAGACTGGTTCCATGCCTATGCGAGACCTGTTTACCGGACTCAGTTTGTAGTCATTGGCAGTTCCGCGGCCGCTTCACGATATGTGGCCTGGCATTGCCTGTTTCGAATTCTTTCGCCGACGGCTGTTTGAATGATAATCTGACATTTAGTCAGGACGGTTGGCGACGTTCTCAGATAATTATCTTCCATTGCTCGTGGTGGATCGAAATCGAGCTCTCGGCTGGAGTTTATAGTTAGAAAATACCGCGTGAAGGTAGTACACTCATCAGCCAAGAAAATCAGCTAGTGTCTCAGATCGGATAGAGGCAAACAGAAGCCACTCCAAGTATGAAGGATTTACCGAATACTATGCACCGCTCAGGAGAACGATGGAGTTGCACAAGTGTCAACACTTCTGTTATGCGTAAGAGGTAGATGTGGTACTGTCGGAAGTAAAGATGTTATGCAAATCGTGATTCGTGCTTGGATAGCCCACTTGGTAAAGCACTTGCTCGCGAAAGGCAAAGGTCCCAGGTTCCAGTCTAGGTCTGGCCCAACTGCCGCGAAATTTCAAAGCAACGAGCACTCCGCTGTAGAGTGAAAATACATCCTGGAAAAATAAATCTGTGTTGCCGGGTGCAGATTCGAACAACCGTCCTCCAGAATGCGAGTCCACTGTGCTAAAAGTCGCGTCACGTTGCTCTGCTGCTGGTGTAGGAGGGTGTCGACGATCGGTGAACGTCGTGAGCCGCCGAGGCGGGGAGCACTTCGTTCCGAGAAACCGGCCGGTCCGTAGGCGGGGTGAGATCAGCGCTATCGCGGTCCATCTGCCGGGACAGCCAGATGGAGTCGTCCAGATTACGCGACTGGCCGCTGTACCGAACTGTCTGGCGTCACCAGTAAATTTACACTGAGCGGCCGTACGGGGCGCCACGGAGTGGGGGGTAGCTCTCGCCTCGTCACGGAGCGCTACTCACTTGGCAACGAACCATACCGCATCAGACGGGCCATCTCCTGCTACTGGAACTCGTTCCGCATCAAGTGAAGGAAATAAAAAGATGTTACGTGGTGAAAACCTGTTGATCTGACACCTCCTCAGCTTATCTGGGCAACAACTCAGGCAGAGTCATGAAACAGAGTGACTCCACGCATACTCAGTACTCCAAAATACGCCTTCCGAGGTACTGCAGAGGTTGCTTGTAGTCACGCACTCAGCTTCCCAGCTTTCTTGTCCCATTCCCGAATCGTACGTGGGAAGAGCGACTGTCGGGAACCGCCCTTAAGAGCCCTGACTTCTCTTTTTTTCGGCCGTTATCATTTCGCTAGTTGCATTGGCGCATCCCGTACGTGCTTGCTAGCACACAACGAGACTACGCTGCTTTGATTCATTGTCTAGTGGGCGAACACTGTTTCGCCTCAGTATTTAAAACCAGGGCTTGGAAAAACGGGTCAGTTACATTGCACTGTCGGAGTCAGTCAGAGGTGAGAGATGTATTGTTTCTAATCACAACAGCTGCAGGAATTGTTGAAGGAAGAGTATAGAATGACGAGTATTAGCTCGTAATTCTGTGTCCAACTTTTATGATCAAGCATAATGTAAGTAAGGAACCTCTCGATAGTGTTGGGTATCGATCACTTCATTTACAAAAATTGTAACTTCACATAATTCGAATTTTATGTAAGCAGTTACTTAGTGAACTATTATTTTCATTTGATAGGACTTCAAAAATTTTATAGTTAATTAACAAAAAACATAAATCTGTTAAGTGTATAATGTTACACTCTAAGATAAAATAACGACGTACCACGAAGCAATTATCGGAATGGTACGGAAATCGCTAGATCTTATGTACATCTACAGACAAACAAATGATTATAATTTCAGAAAAAATGGAGCTTCACAAAATGAGCAAGCCAATAATGCGTTGCTCCAACACTGGCCCTCATGCAAGCAGTTATTCGGCTTGGCATTGACTGACAGGAGTAGATGGATGTCCTCCTGAGGGATATTGTGCCAGATTTTGTCCAATTGGCCCGTTAGATCATCAAATCCCAAGCTAGTTGAAGGGCCTTACCCATAATGCTCCAGACTTCCTCATATGGGGAGAGATCTGTGGACCTTGTTGACCAAAGTAAGATTTAGCAAGTACAAAAGCAAGGTGTAGAGACACTCGCCATGTGCGGGCAGGCACTATCTTGCTGAAATGTTAAGCTCAGGATGGCTTACCATGAAGGGCAACGAGACGTAGAATATCGTCGACGTACCGCTGTGCTGTAAGGGTACTCACATGACAATCATAGGAATGTTCCTATGAAAGGAAGTGGTGTCACTGACCGTCAGTCCTGTTTGTCGGGCCGTATTGCGGGCGAGACTCAGGTTGGTATCTCGCTGATAGCTGGGACGTCTCCAGACATTGACCTACGTGCACCAACAAGCCCGTTTCCAGTGGTGTTGGGCACTGGAATCTCATTGACTGGAGTACAACTGTCTTCACCCCTTTGCACTGGTGTCGGGCACATACGGCCTGCAATCTCTTTGACTGGAAGATAATTGTTTACGCTGGTCATCGGGGCTCAGTTAGAAGTAAGACTCATCACTGAAGACTTATTCCAGACATTGAGATTCCAGGCCGAGGACGTGTCTGTAGATATCCCAGATAGCGGTGGGATACCAACGCGAGTGTCGTCCGCCATAAGGCGCGACACCTAGGACTGACTTTCAGGGATGCCGTTTCTTTTCAAAGTAGGACTCCTTTGGTTCTCATATGCAGCTACCTTACAGGACAGCCGCACGTCGACGATACTGTATGCCCCACTTTGGACCAGAGGTAGACGAACACGCTATTGACTTGCTCAGTTTGTGAAGCTATTTCTCTTGAATACATCATCCAATTTTTCTGAAATTCCAATTTGTTTGTCTGTAGACGTACATTACATCTAGCGATTTCCGTCCCATTCGGATAATTGCTTCGTATTGCGTTGTTCCTTTTTTGTCTTAAAGTGTATTTACAATAACCGTATTCAAAATTATACAATATTTACGTGAAAAATTGTGTAAAGTCAATTTAAATATTAGGGGGACCGGAAAGTAATGTCGTTTTGCACATGTCGGTATTCATTTGTCCTTTGTCAGCTCACTGTGTACTTCAGAGTCATGCCGAAGATTAGAGTGACTTTTTTATTTGTAAATAATAAGATCTCACATTTTTGCAGTTTCTGGTGAAATGGCCAACCAAATACCAGAAAAGGCAGATATCCGGGATCGTATGCTTTTCTTGTTTCGCGAGGGTAGTATCACAGTAGTAGCTACCAAAAACATCTGTGTTGTTTATTCCATTCCATTAGACGTCCCCCCCCCCCTCCCCCCCCCCCCCCCAAGTTCAAATCCGGTAATTTTGATCTTTCCAACTGGTTTCGATCAGGAAGTCTGTAACGACCCCCTTATTAATCGATTAATGCGATAGTATGACCGTGATTGCTTTTACCTAATGAACTCTGTTTTGGATGAGGCTGTCACTCCGACGATAATTTGACCAGTTACTGAAGAAAAGTATAGAACAAGACGTTCTAAAGAATAGTTTATTCTACTCCTACAATTTCTACTTATTAGGATTTTGTTTAATACTTAAAACAGTCCTATCACTCACATGGGATAAGCACGGATCAGAAAGTTGTACAACATGACTCAAAGACCCCACAACAAATCTGACAGAAATAATACAGAAATTGATAAATACAGTCGCCAGCCCAATGGGGCGCTGTCTGACCAATAAAGTGGTCAGCGATGAATGCATAACTGTTTGGCTATGCGTGCCCCAGAAGGTTGACACACGTTTCTGACACAATACTTACGAAATAACAATGATGAAGAAAGAAATTTCCTTAACTCGCCAATGCTCACATATGTTATTTTGGAAAAAGGTATTTAAGCTCTTAATTAAAAAGGCAAATGATTGACTGACTCTTTTGTTGTGACAGTAATTTACGCATCCTCAGATCAACGTTTCTTTATGTGCACTAGATTCCTGGACCTGGAAAGCTAAGTCATTGAATAGATTGTAGTTACAATGAAAATTTACTGGCTCAAATAAGTAACTGTTGGCTTTCAACAGTTGAAATACGAACCAAGCCAGTACACAACAGCATTACTATAACAGGCATAGATGTGAAATATGTGAACTCAATTTATTCTTGATTTGCAGTTGGCAGAATTACTTTAATTTTCAGTTACTTTACGTTGTCTTCACTCAATTATCAATACTTAGTTTGTGTCTAAATATTTTTGAACAACACTGATAACTTGTTGAAGCTTAATTATTAATTACTTTCAATAATCATTTTAGCAATCACCGGAACTGGCGATGATCCTCAGTATTTTTCTCTTAGCTACTTAAACAACGACACTCGGTTATTCCACAACTGGGAAGGGTTAGGAACCTAAGTAGGTGACAAAAACTGACGATAATGACAAGATCAGGTACCCACAGTTTTTACGTAGAACGCTTATTATTCACTGACAATGCCATTGGGTAATTCCTCACCAAGTTTCTAACGTGAACGAAAATAAAACAGCCTTACAGTTCGCTGCAGATGTTAAGCCGTCGTCTTCATTGTCGTCTACAATTCTCCCATTGCTCCATGTAATATAGTGGGCACGCCTTGATTCACAATGACCGATCGCCAGGCAGGATCTCGATGTTACTCGGGCCTCTTACATCTGCCCACCCTCGTCATTCTCTTCGCTAGTTATAAAACTGCGCCTCACACAGGTCCGATAGTGCACGCCACTTGCGTGTGTTCGCTCTCCCGCCTCACAACCAATTAAGTCTCCTGCGTACTCTGCTCTGACGTCACAATCGCGTCCAGAGACAGCGCTTCCCCACAAGTCATTACTCTCTTACGGCGACACTGTGGTGTCACCGCCAGACACCACACTTGCTAGGTGGTAGCCTTTAAATTGGCCGCGGTCCATTAGTATACGCCGGACCCGCGTGTCGCCACTGTCAGTGATTGCAGATCGAGCGCCGCCACACTGCAGGTCTAGAGAGACTTCCTAGCACTCGCCCAGTTGTACAGCAGACTTTGCCAGAGATGGATCAATGACAAATACGCTCTCATTTGCCGAGACGATAGTTAGCTACGTCATTTGCTACGACCTAGCAAGGCGCCATTACCAGTTTATATTGAGATTGTTATTAATGTATCAACAAGAGCGATGTTCTCCAGTTATGGATTAAAGTATTCCAGCAGCAACGTACCTTATTGGCTATATTAATTACATTGTCCTGTTCCAGACCTCACGCCAGTTTGCGTGAGCTTTAACGCGTGCATTTCGGCCTCCTCTAGCTACACGGTGTTGGCTCTTCTGCCAAAACAACAGACACTGTATTACTTTTCCTAACTTTCCCTAACGGCACTAACCCAAAATAAAAACATCTTAATACAAAATAATTTACTCAAGCTACAGTACACGTGGCGCTTCTAATCAACACATAGTTTATAGAATAAAACAAGTGGATCACATTTACAATAAACGTGATGGGAAAAAATGTTAGGTAGTACATCTGTATTATAGTGCCACAAGACCAACAACTTTAAACAATGTTAAGGGCTGAAGCGGAAGCAAAACAATGTCAGACAATCGAAGAGTTGTCAAACACTATCAGCCAACCTTGGTCGACCGTTTTAGCAGAGTGGTAGAGACAAATACACCTAACAGATCCACCACATGCAACGTATTGGTTTAGTAGGACAGTATAGAAGCCTTTTTTGATTGCTTGATCACTGGAGATGAAAATTTGTTCGTGTGAGATGCTAAAGGCAGTCGCTCAGAATAAATTGCCACGAAATATAGCTAAGCCAGATTTCCACCCCAAAATGTCTATTTTGTTTGTTTAGTGGGGAACACATGATGTTGTTTCTTTTGAATTGCTGAAACGTGGACAAACTGTGAATGCCGACCGCTACTGTGGACAACTGGATGGAGTAAATGAATCTGTCACTGAAATGTGCCCAGCGGCGGTCAGTAGAAAAGGCGTTATTCTACAACATGATAATGCAAGACCACACTGCGCAAGACTCACCCCGGAAAACTTAATGAATTAGGGCTGTAGGTATTGCCTCACCCACCATACTCGCTCGATGCTGCACCATCGGATTTACATTTATTTCGAGCGCTGCAACATTTTCTAAGTGGGAAAAATGTAAAAACGTGGACGATGTCCAAAATCCCATTGTAACGACAACTGTACATATAATAATTTTTTTCTTTATGAATTTAGATAAATTAATGTAAGCAATGTTTTGAAGTTCTTTTTCGGTTCGTATCGTTATGCTAAAGAAACTGTGAGCAACTTTTGAAATGAATATTATTATTTATGTTAGATTTTAAATAATGCGGTAATCAAAGGGAAGTGTATTTAATGTTAAAACTATTATAAGATGTGAAAATTGTAATTTATACACTTGGTCCATACGTAGGTAATGCAGTAGGATATGTGTAGTAGAAAACCTGTGGTGAATACCCTACCTGTAGGGGAGCGGGAAAAGGTGGAGGCAGGCGAGGCGGGAAAACGCACACTGTGCGCGGTTCGGCACAACGGGCTCATTATTACAGTTGGAGGCGAGCAACAGTCGGAGTTGGGAATCGGTCAGAGGAACACGTACTGTACCGAGGAGGCTACCCAGGAAAAGTGGATTCCATTGAGCCTCGGATGAACCGATTCCGACGACTACTTGGCATGGCTATATTCTGAGGCACAAAATTGGAAAGATTACGACGCTAAGAAGATGGAAAGTGTCGATGTAGTGTGAGCCTTAGCCGTCCTTGTATGTGTGCCGTGCTGCCCGCTATCTCGCTGCCCGCCAACCGCCGCACCGACTTGCACAGGTCAAACATTTATTTCATCTTTAGAAGTGTATCTGTGTGGACCAGTGTCGAAACTGTTTCTAACTGTTCAATAATAACGTGACTTTTACCAGAATTGCCTTAGCCGTGACTTATCCTGATCACTGACCTAGACAGGCTCCTTACCTCGTATTGTGCAACCCGAGTATCCTGAACTGAAAGTTTAATGTTAGTGTTAACGAAAATTATCAGCAGATTAATCTATGCAATAAAGAAGTCTAAAATTCTGTGTGTTATTGCAAATGTTGGTAAAGAACAAAGGTATGACTAAATTGGAAGAGAGTTTTTTGAATTGAGTTAGCGATGTTATTTAATTAATTTGAGACAGAAATAATGATAGTTAAATTATTCAGAAGTAAGACAAAAGAGTAGTTATCCATAGATTGCTAAATTTGCCTTCAGTACTTAATAATTTCAATTTAACGACCATAACAGTTTCAGGGTCCCCCCCCCCCCTTCTCTTGTCCAATTCTTTCAAACCTTGAAATGTGCTGATCAGATTTGACCAGTAAAGTTAAGTTCTATATTAAACCTAAGTGTATTAGTGTTGTTTTCCAATTTTAATAGTGACATTGTATGTGTGCTTTCAAAACTGCTCATTCTAGGACAATCTATGCCCGATTTCAGTCTGATCAATATACAAAATGCAGTTCGCAGTAATCATTGCTGTGTGGTGTTGTGTAAATTTAGCTCGTCCAAATTAGTGCAAAAAGAGAAAACTTTAGTTCAGTTGATTTTTCTGGTTCCAAACTTTGCCATATAACGCATCATTACTACGTGTTACTATGCTTGTACATGCACCCACTTGTACAAGGAAAAACTCACTCATTGCCTATGTAGGCTGGCGACCGAATTATTAATTATAGGTAGCATCTACTGTGTGTACTTCTTGTCCATGCGAAAGAGTGATTATACTTTGCTTTTGCTTGATGCATCACTGTAGTTATTGACTGAGTACAAGTCCGATCTTGCTTCTATTAGGTACACGCGGTCAACTTATGTACTAAAATCCTTGTTTATAAGGTGAAGCCCGTGAACTTATTACAGTACAGGCTTTATAGAGCTAACGTACGTCCGAGCAGGAAGGTAGCGTTACAAGTGGCTTCCCGGTGACAGGACATCCAGTCGTTGTCGGTTACAAATTAATGTAAAAACCGAACAGTGGATGTTCAGTGGCACAAATAGCAATAAAAGTCAGTAAAATAAACTGCAGTGGGAGTCAAGTATAATAGTGTGGTATAGTTGGCATTCAATATGGACAGGAACGTAGGCAGGGTAGATGCGCCAAGGGAAATGGAGAATGCGGCTGGCAGTAGCAGGAGTTCACGCGGCCAGATAACAGATGGCGTTAGCGGAAGACAATTGGCGTACATACAATACCATGAACACGTCAACGAACAGATTGAAATATCGAGATCGTCTCGAATACAGCAAGAGACAAAACAGAAAGAAGAGGGTGACTTTGTAGATGATAGTGGGTACGTGAACGAATCCACTGACATGTTTGATTCACCACAGATAAAGAAAGAACCGAAAGAAACTTCTGAAGTAGAATCGTAACAAATCGATCCTGTAGAACAAAACAGTATAAAAATTTTAAGTATGAACGACTTATTTGAACAATTAACCAAACAAATTGCAGGACAGAATGAGCAGCTTAAAACGCACGTTGATGAGCAGCTCAAAACGCAGGGCCATCAGCTCAAAACACACGTTGCAGAGCAGCTCAAAAAACAGAGTGATCAGATTAAAGCACAGGTCGAAGGACAGGGAATTAAAATTAGTAAACAAATAGAACAGGTAGAACAAAAAGTGGGTAATTTAAATTCTGTGGTAAATACTCTGAAATTTGAAATTGATACCATTAACAAAAATATGGATACTATGCAGCAGGAAATTGGAAACATTAATAGTAGATTCGATGTTGAAATTCTCAACATCCAAGAGAAAGTAGAACCTCTGGTTGAAACTAAGGTAGACGAAAAAGTTTTCGGTCTTAAAACTGAGATCGTAAACGAATGTCAACATGGGATATCACAATTGAAAAAGGTAGTTTTAGACACTGAAAGGGATTTAGGTAAAAAAGTAACCGGATGTGTTCAAAATTGTGAACAAAATACTACGAAAATTCAAGGCAGAATTTTCGATCTGGAGAGCAAAATTAAAGATAGGCCTGGTGTTGTCTGTAATGGCACACCAATTACGAAGCTGTTAGAAGGCGAGGAACGCTTTGATCCAGCCAAGAAACATAACGGGTGGCATCCGTTAGATTTTATCAAAAATTGCGAGAGAGTATTTCCTGAGCACTTGTCTGATCAGGAAAAGATAAATGTAGTAATTAGCGCCTTAGCAGGTGACGCTAAGCGCCAGGGAATAAATTTAAATACCGAACGAATGACGTTCGAAGAATTTAGGCAAAGATTTACGGAAGAATATTGGTCTGAACAAAAGCAGGACCATTTATGGCTTGAGTTTATCATGGCCAAACAGCATGATAATAGGGGCAGGAATTCTTTGAAAGATTTCTGCGAATATTGGTACCGGAAATTGACGCATTTAAGAGGCCGAAGATCAGATTCAGAAATTATCTGGGAGTTATATAAAAAGCTCCCAGAAGATTCAAAGAGGTATGTAGGAAGCAATCATCGCAGCTTCCAAGCATTTCTCGAAAGAGTCGAAGACGAAGATCATTGGCGCGAAAGTCGTGCCAATTATCAAAATTTTGGTAACCGTAATAACCGACACAATGACGAACGAAATGACGGCGATGGATTTCGCGTCAATGTAATACAGAGAGGAAGAGGCAGAGGAAGAGGCAGAGGAAATAATCCAGGTCGCGGTAGAGGGTATACCGCGCAAAATAATAACGACGTGGGAAACTAATTTCCGCGAACGTTGCGGGCCAAACGGAAGCGGATAATACATACCGGCCCCGATTTAAGAAAACATACCGTACCGACAGTAATGTAATGAGACAGGCTAGGGACAGACGTGGAACGACGCAACGTGTTGTGGCGAAACAAGCGTCAGGTGCGAGCCAGAATGAGTCATCTCTGCCGCACAGAGCGCTACATGTTAACAGGCGAGTGGAGCATCAGAGGGCAACGGCCCAGCCTAGCAGAACATCTGTTCGGAAAGAAGCCGCTAGCAATACGGCAGCAGTAGATACGAACATAGCCGTCAGAGCTAATGAAAATTTTACGAGTGATAATTCCGTGGCAAAGGAAACAATAAATGAAACTGTGAATACACAGAGAGGTGCGGTTAGCAATGTTTGCAATGAGATAAAAGGCAAGGATGAATTAGCAGAAGTAACTGATTGGCGTGTGCAGATCGATGATCTGTACAAGGGCCTAAAGCAATGTGAGTGGGAGGATTTTAAAAGGGAGTATGAGGCGAAGAAATTAGTTGGTGGAAATAGAGATAGTAGGGACGTCCATAAAGTGACGTGGCCCAAATTTGAAGAGGGGAGAATAAATAGCGCCGCGCAAAGTACGCGTGCTGCCGATAGGAGGAAGGTTAATGATAGGAAGGATTTGGAGGATGAAATCCTCAGCATTGACGAAGAAATAACTTCTGCTAACAGTCCGCCAATAGTACAAGCTGCTACCGAGAGGCACCGTGGAGAAGAGGTAGATGATTACCTGAAAGTAATCAAAGTCCACGAGGATTACACCGAATATGAAGTCACAGTGGATGTGAATAAAGCTGAGGATGAGGCCGTGTTGCCAAAAGAGGAGATTCAGTTAAAATCCAAGCCTGACGACAATACAGAGGAAGAACTTAGTGCCTGTCTCAGAAAAGCTTTTATGTTAGAACCTGATAGCGATCCAGAATGGTCGGATTCCGACGATAGTTCGGATGATGAAAGATACGCAAATACAGACGAAAATGAATATACTAACTCTCCCTATAGTGCAAAAGTAGCGTACTTAAGTGAATCTGATGTTGAGGAAGAGAGTAGTGATGACTCTAGTGAAGATGAATTTTCAGGTGTAAAGGAAAATGAATATACTTTTACTGAAAGAGGGTATGAGAAAATCAGTGAAAATAAAGGGGATGCAGTTAATTGCGATATTGTACCTAACGAGGACGACGTATCAAAACAAAATCCAGACGTTGAAACAGAACAGAGAAAGAAAGAACCACCAGACGACTCAGGGATTATTTCGCAAAGAGTTCAGGTAATTAATAACTTTGAACCCCCGGAACCCAAGAAACCGCCAGATATATGTGAAGTGAATGTTCAAAGCATATCTTGGGACGATGTTATTGTCGACCCGGATTTGCTTAAGGAAGACCACAGTAATGAAAAACATTCGACGGTTAAACAAACTATAATACCAGTTGAAATTTATAACGTGAAATTGCAAGTACTTCTTGATACTGGGTCTCAGATAAGTGCAATTTCTCAGTCATTTTTCGAACACATTTGTGATAAGCCTGGGCTAGTAATTATGTCAGTGACAGGTGTAAAAATTGTTGGGGCAACTGGCAAGGCTAGCAAGCCGGTAAAGAACCAGATTTTGGTTGAATTTAGTATAAAAGGACAAAACTTTGAACACGATTTTTTGGTTGTGCCAGACTTGAGTACTGAAATGATTTTGGGGATAGATTGGTTGGATAAAGAAAAGGTTATTATTGATTGTAGCCAGGGAGTGATCAAAATAAATAGTACATTTAGGAATTTGGAATTAAATTTTGAGGAAAGTGGGAAAGTGTTTGATTCAGAAATCGATTCTTTGTTGTTGGAGATCGACCAAGGGAATGATGGGTTGACAAACAAGTACGAGGTGTACCATGTCCAGAGAATATTAAATGAGAGTGACGAGCAGGGGCATGAATTTAAGGGAATGGTGGAAAATTTAGAGGGAATATCTCCTGAACAGAAAGCAGAATTGCTTGAAATTTTAGATAGTAACAGCCCCGTATTTTCGGACAAACCTGGCTTAGTTAAGAATTTTGAATACCAGATTGAGACCATAGAGCATAAACCTTTCTTCGTAAGACCGTTTTCGATACCCATATCAAAGAGGCAGGCTGTTCAAGTGGAAATAGATAAAATGATAGAATGGGGGGTAATTGAACGAAGTAGTAGCGAATATAATAGTCCCCTTATCATCGTGAACAAAAGGGATGGGGGAGTGGGAGTAGTTATCGACGCCAGGACTTTGAACAAAATTGTAAAGAAGGAAATAGACAGACCTGAAAATCTGGACGAAATGCTCCAAAAATTTTATAACGTGAAATATTTAACCAGTCTGGACATGACCGCCGGATACTGGCAAATCCCATTAAGTAAAGAATCCCGCAAATATACCGCTTTTCTATTTGCCGGGAAATACTATCAGTATAAAGTAGTGCCGTTTGGGCTTAGCACTTCTGTGGCAGTATTTATTAGGGCACTGGACTTTGTGTTAGGGAGAGAACTGAGTTCTCGGCTAACCATTTATGTAGACAATTTACTGATTGCTACAGAAGCATGGCAAGAGCATTGCGAGTTATTGCGGAAAGTTTTTGTTGCTCTACAAGCAGGGGGCATGACACTTAAGTGGAAGAAATGTGAATTTGTGGAATCGGAAATAAAGTTTCTGGGGCACATTATTACTACAAACGGCATTGGCAAGGATCCGGAAAAGTTGAGTGCAATATCAGGATGTCCAGCTCCTAGCAATAGAAAACAGTTGAAAGCCATTTTAGGTTTATGTGGGTTCTATAGAAAATTCGTCAAGGGGCAAGTTTTTAATAGTCCTCATTTGAATAATTTACTTAAGAAAAATAGTGCTTTTGTGTGGACTGAAGGGTGCATGAGAGATTTTGAAAACTTAAAAGGGGAACTTTTGAATGACAATATTTTGCATCACCCTATACTATCAGAACCTTTCCATATGAGTACTGACAGCAGTGCTTATGGAATTGGTACAGAAGTTTTCCAAGAAATCTGTAATGACAATGAAATCGAACACAGGACTATCGCGTTTGCAAGTAGAACTCTAACAAAATACAGAGAAACTACACTATTTCGGAAAAGGAAGCTTTAGCCATTATATGGGGGCTAAAGAAATTTAGAAATTATCTGTGGGGCCATAAGCTCATCATACATACTGACCACAAAGCTTTGACTTTTCTTAAAGATTGCCATTTACTTAATGGTAGGCTGACTCGTTGGGCTTTGTACCTACAACAATTTAATTACGATATTTGCTATGTTAAAGGTACTGAGAATTATGTGGCAGATGCTTTATCTCGATTGCCTAATGGTATGAATGAAGTGCCAAACGAAAATGGTGAAGAGGGTACTTTTCAGATAAGGTATATGAAAGAGGTTTCAGGAAAGAGGAAAATGGAGCAGATATGTAAAAATATGAGATACCATCAGAATGAGGATTCAACCTGGAAATCAGTGAAGGTAAATTTTGACAGTGTGCGGTATCCTCAAATTAAGAAGTATTACAAAATCTTTAAAGGCATTTTATATAGGAGGAAAGATTTAACCACTGAGGAATGGAGAGTATGTTGGCCACACCAGTTTGATACCGAGGTCATAGGCTATTTTCATTTAGCATTGGGGTATAGTGGGCCGAAGAAATGTTTGGATAAACTGAATAATGTCGTAGTGATTACTGGTAGTGTAAGTAAGAAGGTAAGGGAACGAATTAAGTCGTGCGATGTCTGTCAAAGGGCCAAAGTGCCGAACAAAACTAGTAGGGGACCAATGCAAAGTACGTTGCCTGAAGACACCCTAGACTTATTATCGGTGGATTTATATGGTCCCCTCCCAAAGACTTCGGGAAATTGTGCATATATTTTGGTGATTTTGGAAGTATTTTCAAAATTTGTGAAATTATACCCCTTGAAAAAAGCAACAGCAAAAGCTGTATTTAATAGGATGGTCGAATACTTCAGGACCATCGGGAAACCCAAAGCAGTACTATCTGACAATGGACCCCAGTTCATATCCAAAGTTTGGAAGAAAGGAATGGAGAAAGTTGGTGTGGAGGTAAAATATATTGCCGCCTACCATCCTGCAAGCAACCCGGTTGAAAGGTACATGCGAGAAATCGGGAGATTGTGTAGAACATACTGCAGTCACAATCATAGAGCCTGGGGCAGATTTATATCGGGTTTTGAGAATGTCATGAACACATTACATCATGAATCTACCGGATTTCCACCGGAAGAAATTTTGTTAGGCAGAAGTAGTAAAAGTTTAGTTGAAGAAAAACTAGAGTTTCCACCTTGTACAAGTTTGGGATTGGATCAAAAGAAAGAATTGGTGATAAAAAGGGCAAAGCAAAAAGCTGAATCTAGATCAAAAAGACACAATAAAAATTTAAAAGTTTCAAAATTTAAAATTGGAGATTATGTTCTTTTAAAAACCCACGAAAAGTCTAGTGAACTAAACCATGAAATTTCAAAATTTAAATACATTTATAATGGACCATATATAATACAGAATATTCCACACGACAATGCTTACTACCTGATCTACCCAAAATCCAAAAGACCTTTAGGTGTAAGAAATATTGTGGACCTGAAACTGTATGTTCCTAGAAATGAGTGATATAAGGATAATCAGAAAGCGACTTGCAGCAAATGTGCTGTATCTTATGCTGAACCCAAGTTGTTCTAAATGTAACTAATCTTTGTAAATGTCTGTATACCCTTGAAAGTGTGTTAATGTAGTTATGTGAGTTTCAGATTACCAATTGTACTGTAACTGTAAAAATGTATGGAGAAAAGGACTAAAAAGAAAGAATAAATGCTATCAGCCAGATAAAAGATGGGACTGTCAAAAATGAAAATGGGCAGTGTATGAACCATAATATGAAGGACTGCCAAATACCAATGAGGGCAGATAAATAGTCGAGGGAAAATTCTAAATGTGATCCAAGAGATGTGACAATATGAAGTGAAAAGGACTGCCCAAATCCGCATAATAGGCAGCAAATATGTGTAGTTAATTTTCAGAATATATGTGTGTGTGTTTTGTTTAGTAAGTAAGGAAATGGACTGCTATTCAAAGCAAGCAGCGACAAATTATCTTATAGTGTATACAAAATATGCGGTTGTTTTTGTAGTTAAATGTTTGTATTCCAGAATTTTAAATTATTTCTTTGAGAAATTTAGAAAAAATGATTAAATTGCTATTTTAGTAATGTTATGATGGGAAGTTGGACTGTGCAAAAGGCACTTGAGTAAGTGACAAGTAATTATTCTTGATGAGTTAAAAAAGTGTAAACCTATATACAGGGAGTAAAAGGAAAGATGTAGTGTAAATCTTTTTGGACATTTAAGTAAAGATTCAGAACCACTGTATAATTGTAAGATTTAGTGTTCCCATAAAATTTGGACTTAAGAAAATTTTCTGGAAACAGGGGCATGTGTAACGACAACTGTACATATAATAATTTTTTTCTTTATGAATTTAGATAAATTAATGTAAGCAATGTTTTGAACTTCTTTTTCGGTTCGTATCGTTATGCTAAAGAAACTGTGAGCAACTTTTGAAATGAATATTATTATTTATGTTAGATTTTAAATAATGCGGTAATCAAAGGGAAGTGTATTTAATGTTAAAACTATTATAAGATGTGAAAATTGTAATTTATACACTTGGTCCATACGTAGGTAATGCAGTAGGATATGTGTAGTAGAAAACCTGTGGTGAATACCCTACCTGTAGGGGAGCGGGAAAAGGTGGAGGCAGGCGAGGCGGGAAAACGCACACTGTGCGCGGTTAGGCACAACGGGCTCATTATTACAGTTGGAGGCGAGCAACAGTCGGAGTTGGGAATCGGTCAGAGGAACACGTACTGTACCGAGGAGGCTACCCAGGAAAAGTGGATTCCATTGAGCCTCGGATGAACCGATTCCGACGACTACTTGGCATGGCTATATTCTGAGGCACAAAATTGGAAAGATTACGACGCTAAGAAGATGGAAGGTGTCGATGTAGTGTGAGCCTTAGCCGTGCTTGTATGTGTGCCGTGCTGCCCGCTATCTCGCTGCCCGCCAACCGCCGCACCGACTTGCACAGGTCAAACATTTATTTCATCTTTAGAAGTGTATCTGTGTGGACCAGTGTCGAAACTGTTTCTAACTGTTCAATAATAACGTGACTTTTACCAGAATTGCCTTAGCCGTGACTTATCCTGATCACTGACCTAGACAGGCTCCTTACCTCGTATTGTGCAACCCGAGTATCCTGAACTGAAAGTTTAATGTTAGTGTTAACGAAAATTATCAGCAGATTAATCTATGCAATAAAGAAGTCTAAAATTCTGTGTGTTATTGCAAATGTTGGTAAAGAACAAAGGTATGACTAAATTGGAAGAGAGTTTTTTGAATTGAGTTAGCGATGTTATTTAATTAATTTGAGACAGAAATAATGATAGTTAAATTATTCAGAAGTAAGACAAAAGAGTAGTTATCCATAGATTGCTAAATTTGCCTTCAGTACTTAATAATTTCAGTTTAACGACCATAACAGTTTCAGGGTCCCCCCCCCCCCCCTTCTCTTGTCCAATTCTTTCAAACCTTGAAATGTGCTGATCAGATTTGACCAGTAAAGTTAAGTTCTATATTAAACCTAAGTGTATTAGTGTTGTTTTCCAATTTTAATAGTGACATTGTATGTGTGCTTTCAAAACTGCTCATTCTAGGACAATCTATGCCCGATTTCAGTCTGATCAATATACAAAATGCAGTTCGCAGTAATCATTGCTGTGTGGTGTTGTGTAAATTTAGCTCGTCCAAATTAATGCAAAAAGAGAAAACTTTAGTTCAGTGGATTTTTCTGGTTCCAAACTTTGCCATATAACGCATCATTACTACGTGTTACTATGCTTGTACATGCACCCACTTGTACAAGGAAAAACTCACTCATTGCCTATGTAGGCTGGCGACCGAATTATTAATTATAGGTAGCATCTACTGTGTGTACTTCTTGTCCATGCGAAAGAGTGATTATACTTTGCTTTTGCTTGATGCATCACTGTAGTTATTGACTGAATACAAGTCCGATCTTGCTTCTAGTAGGTACACGCGGTCAACTTATGTACTAAAATCCTTGTTTATAAGGTGAAGCCCGTGAACTTATTACAGTACAGGCTTTATAGAGCTAACGTACGTCCGAGCAGGGAGGTAGCGTTACACCATCGCCAGGTATTTTTCTCAAAACTCAATTGAGTCTTATCGATCCGGCACAGAAAATTTGTACACTAGATGGCAAAATACAGTTGATAACGAGGATGATTACATCATTGATTAAGACTAAAAAGTTGTTAACAATTCATCTGTTTGAATTTAAAGTAAAAATACGGTATTACTTTCGGGTCTCACTAATACTTCCGTTACCAGTTATCTAACTCGTTGCTATCAATAATTGTGGTTTCTGGGTTCTTATACGTCGCGCTTGGTGGAAGGAGATGCTGGATTAGTGTGTTAAGGGGAATTGCTTGTAACAGAGATATGTTTAAACAGTTGTAACAGGGAGACATGTTTGTGAAGTGGCAGGGGTTTTTATTTCTGTCAAAGTTGATTTATCATTGTGAAACTGTATATTTGTTTGCTATAAAAATGCAGAAGACAAAAAGCCATGGGAACTCTTGTTATTTAAAAGCAGGAGATTACTTGATAATGCAAATTAAAGTTTGTAGATAATTTCTTCGTACTGACAGAGCGTGCGGCAACGATCATACCTCGAAGAAGAAGACAAAGCCAGTACAAAACAAGCTAAATATGAGATTTTATAATTTATCATTGCGGACACGATTAATTCCAATTTTACACAAAATGACAAAGATCTGTAAAGTTCATGGTCATTGGAAATACAGGGTGTTTCAAACTGAATATACGGGTTTTAAGGCTTCTTAGCATTTATTACATCCTATTTAGAATTATAAATAATACATCAAATGATAGAGCAACTCAAACAGTTTTTCTTACAAATGTTTGATGTGAGCACAATTCATCACACGTCGAGTCGATAGGAAGTTCTTCCCAAACATTCACCAGTGTGTCTGCAGTAACTGTCGCAAGAATGCTGCATCAAGCATAGCAGTTTCTACCTAGAATGGGAGAGAATTATGTCGACTGGCTATGTGTTACGGCTACAGTAATGAAACACTCCACAGGAGGCTAAGGCCCTACAGCACATGTCCCGGAGACTCGGTCAGTTGGCAACCAGCTGACTCCCACGCCTCTCTGCTGCCCTGCTGTTGGAGGTGGTTACGCCCTCTCCTGCCTCCGACTTTTGAACTGAGTTTCTCAGTTACACTGACACATACAGCTGAACGAGGTTTCTGGACATATCAGCATAGCAACTTTTCTTCTAGGATGGTCGCATATTACCTCCTGTAGCTTTTTTAAAAAGCCTGTATTTGTCCCCATGGAACTTGAAATGTGGTGTTTTTATGTGACTTTCTATCTGTTGTCTCGTCATTTTGTTTTGCTGTTGTTGAGATTACAGGCCTAAGCTGCTAGGAATCAATTGGAAGTTCGGTGTGTAGACTGTGGTTAGTGTGGGTTCCCTATCAAGTGGTCGTATCTCAGGATACTGCGAATGCAGTTAATTACTTGTTTTAGAGGAAAGACAGCTTCAACTTTGCCAGGCGTCAGAAAGCAAGACTTGCAACCCTTACTTACAGTGGGACCTTTCGTACAGGCCCACTTCAGTACTTATAGCATTTGGAGGTTAGTGCCCAGACGTAATTTCCTAAAGCAGTACGTTGCACTAAGAAAAACTGTGAAAATAGCTTTGGAAGTTATTTAACCGCTTTTAATTAGAAAACATTTCGAACATTTTTAACGGAACAACCAGCAGCTGAGTCCCAAGCATATAAGTCTCGTAAATGGATTTTTGCACCAAATTCTGATTTATTTTGAATCGCGAAATTCTACGCTTCTAGCAGCCTAATGAAAACTAAAACAAAAATTTTGTAAAAAATTATCAATCAATATTTTTTTATTGGTGAACTGACTATTTACGATCAAACCAAAACTTCATTTTGTCCTCTTTGATTGAAATCTCGTACCTTCCAAATATTGCTTCATAGAGTAGCTATGCTATTACTTTTGTTATTCTGTCTGCGTTCTTTCGTTCTGAAACGGTTCCAAATTTTAGATTTTGTTTCAAAACATATCTCGTGGTGGTCTTCTCGTTCCAGAGGTTAAAGAAATGTTTCGATGGTCCTTTTTTTTCTCCATTCGTGTCTAAGAAATACCAGCTTCCTTTCCCACATGGTCTCCGACATCCTCTCCACACCCTGGTAGACTAGTGTGTTGCTCCGAAGTTTTCAGAATGCCTCAATCTAGACTCCACCCATCATATTTTGTACGATTCTCCGACCTCCTTTCTAGTGTATCCGCCCCTAGATCGTAGTTCATCGAGAGGCATTCATTGGCGCACAGGCAGTCTGTTTCGATCACAGTATTATATTGTCTTAGTTTGGCAAGCAATATTTCATGCTTAAAATTTTCATTTGATAATAAATACGAGTGTTGAAGTCAGATAAATGTAAAGAAAAATTTACTACTTGCGAGATTCGTACCAGCAACTTCGCGATTAGATTTGTTCGCTTAACACTCACCTACTGGTAGCCGTGTCAAAGAATCGTAAGAACTTATAATTATCAGCACTCGAAAATCTTCAAACATTTAATTCAACACCATGATAAACACCATGATAAAAATAGACTTACAGCGTCTCTCTGCTGCTGAAAAGTCAGTTGAAAACCCGGTAAAGGAAGGAAGGCAGAAAAAAAAACAACGAGAAGAGAAACCTTGAAGGGAAAGAGGTCGCTGAGTACAAATCTGAGGCCTTCTGAAGAGGTGACCTTTTTCACAGAATCTATGAAGGCTAAAATTGTGAAATATTTTACACTTGTGTCTATACCCGTAAGTCCAATAAATATTATTTCAAGAGCAAATTTGGAAATTCTGAGTGTAAGCTGAGATATGGAGCAAAGTGCTTGAAATTTTGTGTGAATTTTATGTTATACTCACAGAACTATGATTAAAATTGTTAAAATTGTCCTGTTCCATATATATTCAAAAAACTCATGAGAAGAGCTTATTATATGAAAAGAGATTAAACAGAGAAAATTTTTTAGAATTCTCTTGAATAGTTCCAGAGAAAAAGGTACATAGATTATTTTTGAAAAAATTTTTAAATTACGTAAAAGGAAGTTAAATATATACAATCAAAGGAACTTAACAGTGAATGTGTCATGTAAAGAGTGGTACAAAATTTCGTGGGCGAATCTTCAAAATTATGGAGCTGGTGCATCTTTTAAACAGTCTGTGTTTTTCGTAAACGTCTGCCCTTAAGGAATCTCAGCTCCCTGCCATTCTGGGTGGCTGAGTGGTGGAGATCGGCCACGGTGCAGACTGCGTGAGCAGGTGAGGTGGCCTGGCAGGAATTCCAGACAGCGCGGGGCCCAGGCAGGCAGCCAGGCCCTGCCAAGCCTGGAATGCTGGAATGCTGCCGCGGGATTCCTCCGCGGGTCTCGCCACTGTGGGGGGGGGGGGGAAGGGGCTCGAGGGTGCGGTCACGGAGGGCGCCACGCAATCATAACTTCCAGCTGGGGGCGGTTCACAGGTCAGGCTGCAGCTGAAGCACATACTGTCTGTGCTTGCTGTGTCGTCACAAGGTGAAACTGTGTGACGCTTTTAAAACTAGGGGAGACCGGGAGACCGGGGCTGGTTGGCATAGATTTTTGGTTTTTGATTTTTACATTTTTTTTGTACAATAGTTGGACAGATTCTGATGACTGCAGCGAATATCGTAACTTTTAGAGCAGAAAATAATGCACGATCAGTTACTTAAATACGTGTTTAGGTTATTCCAAGAAACTCTTTTCCTAAAAGCTTGCAACTATGCCAGCTAACCTCAACTACAGGATTAGGTGGCATACCCCTAGGAGTGAGTTGCTATAATGCGATATGGATAAGGATACCTAGACAGAACACAGCAATTTTCGAGTCAAACCATTTTATTTTATTTTATTAAAACTTCAGGTAACTTCCCCTTCAAAGAATAAATATTTCAAAATCATTATAGTTACCTGTAATTATTCAGATAGAATTACCTCGTTGTTGTCCATCAACCAGTTACCTACAGTTATTCAAATAGAATTATCTCAATGTTTTAAATCAATAACTATTCAAAAATAATTACCTCAAAGTTTTAAATCAGCCATGAAAGTAAGATTCGGACGCTCGTTATTTCAATAGGTTGGTTCAATTTCCGCACAATTTTGCTTTGATCGTATCAGATTCAGACATCTTCATCTGGACATATAAGGTTTTTCCCATTTTTAACGATGGTGGACACGTGAATCTCGTTGTAATCAGTTTCGACAATCGTCCGTATCCTGGTGGGCATGGTACTTCACAAAACATAGTGATTTACAAGGCATTCAGCGTGCTTAGGAGGACGCTGAGATGGGGGGGAGGGGGGGATTTGTTGCTGGTTTTGTTCGATGTGACGTGCTGACATCTTTTTGAGGTTCTCCAGCCGTTCGTGGGTACCGCCGAATGACGCCCCTCGCCATCGTCTCTGCAGGAAGCTCAGAGTGTAAGCACTTCGTCAAGGAGGGGTTCTTAAATGTCTAAACTATCAATGAGGACATTCTAATGTCTGATAAACCGTCATCAGAATCCGCAGAACAAAGTGGACATCGACGTTTGCTGGGAATTTTTTTCTTCTTCGACTTCTCAATCTTATCCACGCCGCCCTTGTTGACTGTACGTGGCTTTTTCTTCTTAGTGTCCGTTTCATCTGCAATTCTACGAGTATCTGTGCTTGGACTGTCTTAGAATAGCAGTAAATCTTCTTTATTAGCAGCAGCTGGACAGCTATGGTTGGCCAACTTCTGGAGAAAGTGCGAATTTCTTCTAGGGTGATGAGTATTTCTTCATTTTTCACAAATATTGTTTCTTTTTTAATGAAAAGCATTGCAGGGGTTACTTGGCATAGGTGTGCAGCTAGCTGGACACATACGAGGTGTGGCTAGAAAAAAACCGGACTAGTACTGGTGAAACAATAAAACGAACGCAATAAGGCTGAAAGTCGCGTGGCCTGTCACGTGACTCTCGCTCCGCCTACTGCTCGAGTTTCATCTGCCTCCTGCACTCAGTCTGCCCGTGGCGTCTGTTTTAAGTAGTTGACGTTTTGTCTGTGCGTCGGAAAATGTTGAGTATACAGAAAGAACAGCGTGTTAACATCAAATTTTGTTTCAAACTAGGAAAATCTGCAAGTGAAACGTTTGTAATGTTACAACAAGTGTACGGCGATGATTGTTTATCGCGAACACAAGTGTTTGAGTGGTTTAAACGATTTAAAGATGGCCGCGAAGACACCAGTGATGACACTCGCACTGACAGACCATTGTCAGCAAAAACTGATGCAAACATTGAAAAAATCGGTAAACTTGTTCGACAAGATCGCCGTTTAACAATCAGAGCAGCGTCTGAGTTAACAGGAGTTGACAAGGAAAGTGTTAGGCAGATTCTTCATGAAAGTTTCAACATGAACAAAGTGTGTTCAAAAAGGTTCCAAAGTGTCTCACAATTGAACAGAAGGAACGCCGAAGAATGATTTGTTCTGACATCCTGGAAAACATTGAAAGTGATCCCACCTTCTTACAAAATGTTATTACTTGCGATGAATCGTGGTTTTTTACTTACGATCCCGAAACTAAACGCCAATCGATGCATTGAAAAACTCCTGGTTCTCCGCGACAAAAAGAAGCACGAATGTCAAAATCGAAATTCAAGGCAATGATGATTGTTTTTTTTTGACATCAAAGGGATTGTGCACATTGATTGGGTACCAGAGGGACAAACAGTGAATCAGCATTACTACATTAGCGTCCTGGCTACCCTACGTGAGCGAGTACGGAGAAAACGGAACGATTTGTGGAGAAAAAAGTCATGGATCCTTCACCAAGACAATGCCCCAGCTCACAGTGCGTTGTCAGTGAAGACGTTTTTGGCAAAACACAACATTCCCATCTTAGATCATCCACCTACTCACCTGATTTGGCCCCCTGTGACTTTTTTCTTTTCCCTAAAGTCAAGTCAGCTTTGAAAGGAACTAGATTTGAGACTGTTGAAGCAGTAAAAGAAAAAGCGACGGAAGTAATGTATGGACTTACCGAAAATGATCTGCAGCATTGCTATGAACAGTGGAAAATTCGTATGGAGCGGTGTAGAGACCGAGGAGGAGAGTACATTGAAGGAGATAACATGAAATTGTAAATAATTGTAAATAAATGTTTTTTCCACCATCAGTCCGGTTTTTTTCTAGCCGCACCTCGTATGACAACTGACCCCATGCCTAAATATGGAAATTAGTCTCACGGGCGTATCAACAACAAAAGGAATACCACACAATCCCAAACATCAAAAACAAAAGATTATGACACGTGCGTCGAACCACAGTTAAGAACTCTTTCGAAAACCGACACCAGTAGCACCTGAATTAAATCTACAGGTTCACCACAACAACAAAATTTACAACGAAAAAATTTACTCAACATTAAGAAAAACAAAGATTCTTCCTTCGTGACGCTTTCAAGCAGACGGAAGTTACGTACACGCCCCAGTAGCGAGATGACAGCGCTCTAGCTCTATGGTGGGATGATATGCTATGTGCCAACTAGCTCCTTGTGCCAAATACCCCTAGTCTCGCCTAATGCAGTATGTCAGATCGGGACCTGACATCAAGGCAAGGGAAAGACTGCTACCATCTGTAAAGCAGTGGAAATATCACCTCAGCTGCTGTTAACAAATGCTTTAACTACCGCTACAGAATACGTGCCTTTCTTAAGAGGAGCTGAAATGATGTACACTTATGCACTCATGGCAGTTAAAATTATAAGACCAACAACGATAGCAGAGGACGAAATTTTACTTGTAGCGAGTAAACAGTATAAGAAAACACGCTACTCGTCCACGCCTCGAAGGCGCAATGGGTATCAACCGGCCGCCGCGTCTTCCTCTGCCACGTGCCTTCATGCGGGTGCAGATTGGAGGGGGGTGTGGTCAGCACAGCGCTCTCCATGCCTTTTTGCTGACTTCCCAGACCGCACGGCCGCTGCTTCTCAATCACTAGCCCCTCAACGAGCATCACTAGGATGTGTTCGCGCCGTACGTCTTCCTACTAAGAAAAATTGCTTGGCAGTACCGGGAATCGAACCAGGGTCCTCTGCATGGCAGTCAGCTACGCTGACCACTCCTCTACGTAAGCAAACGAGTAAACAGTTTAGCAGGAAGACAACATTTTTAAATCTGAGAGCGATTTTCAGATATACGTGGTGCGAAATCTAGTGCACAGTGCTGTCAACACTGGCAGCAACAACATCTCTAACTCTACTGAGCACCGGGTCCAGCTGAGCTTGAATGACATACGACTACCTCATCCCACACCGCTGCAACTTTCTGCCACGGTTGATTAATGGTAGTCGCTGATGAGTCCTGGCGTGGGTGTGTCTTGTGGTAGCTGAAAGGCAGACGTTTTCGGTGGTGAGAACGGGCTGGCTGGGGCAAAACAGCTAAATAACCTTTGTATCGATGGAAGTAAGGACAGGCGGGCAACGTGCGGTCTTGTGTTATCTTGTTGGAAGCTAGCTGCACTCACACCTCGAAGATACGAGACATCCACTTCTCTTTTCAAAATTGCCGCCTAAACGAACCAGAGGTAAGCGCGTACACAGTGACATCCCATTCCTCACACCAGGTGTGAGGCCAGTACCACTCTCATTCTCCTCAGGGCTATCACAAGCGCGTACGTCCATCGTGGTGCCTTACCCAATGCCGGGATTCGCCTCAGTAGAAAATGTGGTGCCACACCCGTGTTGCTGTTGGCGCAGATGTCCCTTGCTGCTGCGCGAAGTAAAGCCGCAACAGTGTTCGCAGTGCTGAGAGTCTCATCCCCCTGCCCTTGTCGGTGTATTGGTTTGAAGAAAAGCAGCCCACTTCCTGACTCAAAGTACGTGGCGTGGCTGTGCGATCGAGCTCAGCCAAGTGAACAATATGTCTGTCCTCTCGACGGTATTCATATTGGACTTTTGAGATCCATGATGACGTCAATTATGGGCCCCCTGAAACTATAGGTTTCGGATTCCCATGAGAGTTGTTGGATCTCGACAAAAGCGAGCAGCAGTGTGGTGGAACCATGAACAGAAGTCTCATTACGTTACGAGTCTAACGCTGTCGCAATTCGGCACATGCTACTAGAAGTTTCCATTCTTATACAAAGCGTAACACGATCTTCTTACATTTAACCAACATTTAAAGACGATTTCTGAATGAGAAACCTACTGTGTAATCTTTACTTACATAGGATGCCCCAGGAGGAGTGGTCAACATCGCTGGATATGAAAGGAGTGATCATTCGAAGCAAAAAGTCTACTAAACCTGGGCGCTAAAATGCATACCTTAAGAGCTATGACCGCTTTTTCAGCAGAAGAGATGTTTGTCACGGTGGCGAAGATGAACAGGTGCTCATAGCTGTTAAGGTATGCATTTTAGAGACCCTCTCTATTAGATTTTTTTCTGGTTTTAGTCCACATTACCACCTTTCAATACACGGAAAATAAAGAGCTGAAGAACTTTGTTTCATAGTATCGAAGATGAAGAAGTGCCCATAGCTCTTTAGGTATGCATTTTACAATCCATGTTTACTAGTATTTTTCCTTAGAATAATCGTTCCTGTAATATTCCTGAATATTGACCATTCCTCTTCGGATATTTCTGTACTTAATGTACAAGATGGTTATAATTAAACTTCGCAACTGAAGAAGGCTCACGTGAAAAACAAGTGATCGTAGTACAATGAAACTTCGTGGAAACATTTTTAAGGACATGCGGAAGAGGAATAATGATCAAACCACTGTAAGAAAAATATTTTAATTTCCACATGAGAGGATAACAATTTTTAATTGCCTACCATGGTCATGTTCCAGGCTACAACCGTAGCTCTGTGTGACTACCATCTGCATTTGCGACGGACTGGAACCGCACTAGAGACGCCTTTCACAATTTTTCGCAGCACTTTTCGAGCGGTGGACCCGCCAATGTTCAGCTGTCGTAAGACAGTTCGTGCACGTGCACTGCTTGAAGGTAACAAAGGGCGCGCAGCATTTTCAGCCATGGCAACAGTAACATCTTCAACAATTTGCGGTGCAATTAACCGTCGGCATTTCCCAGGAACAATTCTCAAATCGCCAGTTACTTCGGATTTGCGACTGGTGTTCTTCAACCACTGTGCGAAAAGAGGACCTCTCCGTGTTGGATCTCCCCGTATTTCTTTAACGCGTCGATACTTGCGAAGGGCAGCAGCACTGTTTCTGTTGTTCTGATAAAACTGCTTTACTAGTAAAGCGATACTCACCTTGATCAGACCTACGGTGATCGTAACTGTAATGCACACTGATGCTTGTGTTTTAACTCCACATCGCTGTACCAGTACTGGCGCCTAAGGGCAAATCATGACACTAACTCCCCAAAGAACGCAAATCCAGCAGCGCACTGTCTGATAAATCATGCCTATAAATTTGGGAAAAGGCTCAAGTAGCGAAAGTTTAATTATAGACACCCTTAATATGGATCTACTCCCTAGCTACTTTGCACGTTTACGCACAAGTGTTTATCTCTCAGCCTGCAAGATCCGGGCAATCACAGAGGACGGGATTATTGGTAGTTAAGAGTTCCGATATTAGGCTCATTTTGGGGCAACTTAGGGACACGGCTTCCAAGGAGGGGAAGAAAGCCAATGTGCACTCCGTTTGTATACCAGGTGGAGTCACTCCAGACGTGGAACGGGTCCTTCCAGATGCCATGGAGGGCACAGGATGCAGCCAACTGCTGATGGTGGCTCACGGCGGTACCAATGACGTGTGTCGCTTTGGATCGGAAAAGATTCTTTCTGGTTTCGAGCGGCTAACACAAGTGGTAAAGGCTACCAGTCTTACTTGCAAGATGAAAGCAGAGCTGACCATTTGCAGCATAGTCGACAGAACCGATTGCGGACCTCAGGTACAGAGCCGAGTGGAGGGTCTGAATCAGAGGCTCATATGGTTCTGCGACCATGTAGGCTGCAGATTTCTCGACTTGCGCCATAGGGTGGCTGCGTTTCGGGTTACGCTGAATAGGTCAGGTGCCCACTATACTCAGGAGGCTGCTACGCGGGTATCAGGGGCTGTGTGGCGTGGACTCGGTGGTTTTTTAGGATAGAGGGTCTCGGGAAAACACAAAAAGGGCTTCTGTCACAAAGGGTGCTGGCCGAACACGGAAGAAAGGAGATACAGAAACCATCGATATAACAGTTGTAAATTGTCGTAGCCGTGTTGGGAAAGTACCAGAGCTCCAAGCGCTAATAGAAAGCACTGATGCTCAAATCGTTATAGTCGCTGAAAGCTACCTAAACCCGGAGATAAGTACGGCCGAAATTTTTGCGAAGAACTCAACGGTCTTCCGAAAAGATAGGCTAAACACAATTGGCGGCGGCGTGTTTGTTGCTGTTAGAAGTAGCTTGTCTTGTTGCGAGGTGCCAGGGCTAGCAGTGTGTTTAAATTCTTCTAGAATATTCATATGGAAATGATGCTTTAAGTCCCCCCTTTTCTAACTCCAACTTTTGTTGTTGCACATGGATTAAGAAGAAACGCGTACTGACTGTAATCGACCCTGCAAGTGGAGTAGAAAAGTGTTTGGCACCTGCAATAATTTAATTTGATAGAAATTAATTTGATAAAAGACAGTTTCATTAACGTAGTGAGAAATGAAAGGGTTGCTCTACCGATCAACACAATGAAAGTTCTGTCCAAAATATCAATTTGATTTATTATGACTAAACTCAAAATAATAAACAAAACACATGAAACATTTACAATACGTCAAACTGGATACTCAAATAAATGCTGTGAAGGTGAAGTTGTCCATAAACTAGATTGTGGCATTTATGACCAGTTTATGTGGAGCCAATTCCTTGCAACTCAGATTTTAAGAGAAACACCCAGCCAACCCAACATTAATTGTTGCTACAGTAATGAGAACTCAGACAATGAACACCCAAGACAGAACCACGTTAGAAAAGACGGGAACAGGCGCGCTCTGCTGAGCTCTGATTGTGACGTAGCTAAATTCCCTAATCTGCCGCTGCTGCGGACATACATTACCAGGCTATCTTCTTAACTGCAAGGACAGGATCTGGCATACCAGAGGCGATGGCTGGTTGCTTCGACGTCCCGTCGTGGTGATGATAATGTCGCGAGTATAGCCCGAAACAAATTATCCTGGTCTGGTTGTTCCAGACTAAAAACTTCCTAGAAACACAAAAGCGCCTCTGAGGGAGACGATGAAGGCTCGCTACACAATCACTGACAGTACGATGATTGATTTTAACAAGCGAAGTCACACAGTAACTCCGATACAGTCAACTTTAGCCAAAACTGCTCAAGATGGACAACATAGGCCGCTTGTAGGCAGAACGCTCAGTTGCCAACTGTACTAATAAAGTTACATTGAAGTCGAGACTTCAGCAACTTCGTCAGACAGTTACAATTAAATGAAAGTATATTAGACAGCCAACGGAAGGCAGGCTGTCCAGAGCAGCGAGAGCTCAGTCTTGTAACTTACACTGACCTAAAAGCGAGAGCCGACACCCTCAAGAGCACGGGTACAAGCCGAACACAGAACATCCTGCCCCCATGACAGTGGTCGTGGTTAAAAGTGCCAATCATCAACTCGAAAACCGATGGAAAATTCCACTCTATTGCCGAAGCACTACTATTCCACCAATGGAGATACTTGACGCCAATTTCTGCGCCGATTTTGCTACGTCGCGGAGCTATCCCCTGAGCAAGCCAATCACAGTTTTGATTTTGCATAAAACGCGGAAATTTGCCCTCCAAGACTGCCTGGGAACACAAGTCATTCCCACGCCTAGTCAGAAGTCCGCCAGAAAGTGTTTTCACTAAGTTTCTACGAAGTAACGCTCCTTCAGGCCCCTGTGGGCGTGTCGCCCCCGCTCTTATGACAATTCCGGCGTCTGGAAAGCATCCACTCGACTACCTCACACCTGCCGGCATAACCCTTTCAAGATCAACAGCTTTTCCAAAGCTGTTTCACAGAGGAAGACCGCACTGCAGTTCCTTCTCTAAATCCTCGCACAAACGAAAAAATGGCTGATATCGAAATAAGTGTCCAAGGAATAGAAAAGCTACTGGAATCACTCAACAAAGTCCAATGGCCCTGATGGGATACCAATTCGATTCTACACAGAGTATGCGAAAGAACTTGCCCCCTTTCTAACAGCCGTGCACTGCAAGTCTCTAGAGGAACGGAAGGTTCCAAATGATTGGAAAAGAGCACAGGTAGTCTCAGTCTTCAAGAAGGGTCGTCGAGCAGATGCGCAATACTACAGACCTATATCTCTGACGTCGATCTGATGTAGAATTTTAGAACATGTTTTTTGCTCACGTATCATGTCGTTTTTGGAAACCCAGAATCTACTCTGTAGGAATCAACATGGATTCCGGAAACAGCGATCGTGTGAGACCCAACTCGCTTTATTTGTTCATGAGACCCAGAAAATATTAGATACTGGCTCCTAGGTAGATGCTATTTTCCTTGACTTCCGGAAGGCGTTCGATACAGTTCCGCACTGTCGCCTGATAAACAAAGTAGGAGCCTACAGAATATCAGACCAGCTGTGTGGCTGGATTGAAGAGTTTTTAGGAAACAGAATACAGCATGTTGTTATCAATGGAGAGACGTCTACAGACGTTAAAGTAACCTCTGGCGTGCCACAGGGGAGTGTTATGGGACCATTGCTTTTCACAATATATATAAATGACCTAGTAGATAGTGTCGGAAGTTCCATGCGGCTTTTCGCGGATGATGCTGTAGTATACAGAGAAGTTGCAACATTAGAAAACTGCAGTGGAATGCAGGAAGATCTGCAGCGGATAGGCAGTTGGTGCAGGGAGTGGCAACTGACCCTTAACATAGACAAATACAATGTATTGCGAATACATAGAAAGAAGGATCCTTTATTGTATGATTATATGATAGCGGAACAAACACTGGTGGCAGTTACTTCTGTAAAATATCTGGGAGTATGCGTACGGAACGATTTGAAGTGGAATGATCATATAAAATTAATTGTTGGTAAGGCGGGTACCAGGTTGAGATTCATTGGGAGAGTCCTTAGAAAATGTAGTCCATCAACAAAGGAGGTGGCTTACAAAACACTCGTTCGACCTATACTTCAGTATTGCTCATCAGTGTGGGATCCGTACCAGGTCGGGTTGACGGAGGAGCTAGAGAAGATCCAAAGAAGAGCGGCGCGTTTCGTCACAGGGTTATTTGGTAACCGTGATAGCGTTACGGAGATGTTTAGCAAACTCAAGTGGCAGACTCTGCAAGAGAGGCGCTGTGCATCGCGGTGTAGCTTGCTGTCCAGGTTGCGAGGGGCTGCGTTTCTGGATGAGGTATCAAATATATTGCTTCCCCCTATTTATACCTCCCGAGGAGATCACGAATGTAAAATTAGAGAGATTCGGTCGCGCACGGGGGCTTTCCGACAGTCGTTCTTCCCGCGAACCATACGCGACTGGAACAGAAAAGGGAGGTAATGACAGTGGCACGTAAAGTGCCCTCCGCCACACACCGTTGGGTGGCTTGCGGAGTATAAATGTAGATGTAGATATAGATGTAGAACCCGCCTGTCACCCGGGTGACGAGAGACACTGCGTGGGAAGTCCGCGTGTGAAGCAATAGCAACTTTTCACTACATGCAATTAGAGAGGAAAATATTCATATCCTCTGAGTTCTCAATACTAGCCTTGTAATGACAATACTCGGCCATACTTCCCCAAATCGAATTACTCAGGTAATATATAAATATGAGACGGGGCAAGTCACTGTGTGCATCTAAAGGCATGCCACCTCTCATTGTAAAGCAATCGAAGTGAGAGTGCAGTCTTTGTTGCTATTAGAAAAAGTTTATCTCGTCGCGAAATTGAAGTAGATAGTTCCTGTGGGTTAGTATGGACAGAGGCCATTCTTGGCAAGCAGAATAAAATAATAATTGGATTCTTTTACTGATCTCCCAAATCAGATGATATAATTGCTGAAACGTTCAAAGAAAATTTTAGTTTCATTCCAAACAGGTACCAGACTCATACAATAATAGCGGTTGGTGAGACTTTAATTTACCCTAGATATATTGGCGAAAATGTATGATTAAATTCGAAGATACACATAAAACATCATCCGAAATTCTCCTGTGCGTATTCTCTGAAAATTATTTCAACCTCTTAGCTCAAGACCCCAAGCGACTAGTAAACGGTTGTGAAAACACACTTGACCTCTTAGCAAAAAATAATCCTGAGTTAATTACGAGCATCAAAATGGATGCAGGGATTAGTGAACACAGGGTTGCCACAGAGGCATTTCTCTCCTAAGTGTACTTTATAAAGTTCTGTCTTTAATAATACTTGAAAAATTAAGCCATTTGCAAAAGATATTGTAGGAGAGTACCTGGCAGGCTTCTAGGACGGAAGATCGACCATCGATCAAATTCTCACCATGAGAGAAATCTGGAAAAAGTGCTGGGAATTCAACCATCGGTGTCTGGTGAGGTTCATGGACTTCTCAAAGGCTTAAGACAGTACCTACAGATTAAGTATGTACTGTAAGTAGGCTGTTTAGGTTATTTTACTGGTAACGCCACGTAGCGCTCTGTATGAAAATCACTGGCTGTGCTGTGTGCAGTCTGTGGCTGGTTTACATTGTTGTTGGCTATTGTAGTGTTGGACAGTTGGCTGTGAACAGCGCGTAGCGTTGCGCAGTTGGAGGTGAGCCGCCAGCGGTGGTGGATGTGGGGAAGTAAAATGGCCGATTTTTGAGAATGGATAATCTGGAGGTGTGTCCATCAGAAACAGTACATTTGTAAGAATGGATTTCATGAACTGCTATATGTATTATGACTATTAAGGTAAATACATTGTTTGTTCTCTATTAAAATCTTTCATTTGCTAACTATGCCTATCAGTAGTTAGTGCCTTCCGTAGTTTGAATCTTTTATTTAACCGGCAGTAGTGGCGCTCGCTGTATTGCAGTAGTTCGAGTAACGAAGATTTTTGTGAGGTAAGTGACTTGTAAAAGGTATAGGTTAATGTTAGTCAGGGCCATTCTTTTGTAGGGATTATTGAAAGTCAGATTGCGTTGTGCTTAAAAAATATTGTGTGTCAATGTAGTGATGATCAGAATAGGTAAAGAGCGAAATGTCTGAGTACGTTCAGTTTTGGTCAGCTGTTTGAAAATCAAATAATGTAAGAGATTTATCAGCACAGTAATTCAATAATTTTTGTAAGGGGACGTTTCATATGTCGACCCTTAGCTGAGGGTACCTCACGGGAATCTTCTGATTTTTTCTTGTAGTTTGTGTAATAAGTGTAGCTTTTGTTTATTGCTAGCCCGTAATTATAGAGAGAATTTCCTTTGTAGTTGTAGTTTTTCACTGTTGTACAGTAAAACAGTTGTGGCATGCATGTAGATTTGCACCAAGTATTTCGCAGCCGCGCTTGTAATTAACTAGATATTATTTTCAATGCTATGTTAATGTGTTTTGTTATTTTGCTCTTCAAATTGTGCTTTTCTGTGTTGTCGTGTGAAATATTGTGACAATAATGGCGTGTGAAAAACGTAATACTAGGCTTCAAACTAAACTGAGAAATGTCAGTGAAGACGAAAGCAGTGTGTTAGCGCCACCGAGTAATGAATTAACTAATGTTCAAAGTAGTAATTTGGTAATTGTGCATAGGGAAATGGAGCGGGCTGCAAATAATGGTGTAGGCAGTGAAACAATTAGTGAACAGGGAAGCATTATCGATCGATCGGTCGGCAACAGCTCGCCTCAGGAATCCAAAATGACAGAACACAATATTGCAAATACTGTAGACTCAGGTTTTGGGTCCTCACCGTTTTCTCAAATGAGTCAAGACACATTTTCTGCTTGTCAAAATGTGAATGTTGCCGGTGAAAATGCACTGCCAAAAAGGATAGAGAAACAGATTCCAGACACTAATACATTATTATTGTGATTAATGCAACAAATGGAGCAAAATCAAAGACAAACACAGCAAAAGATTCAAAAGTTATACACAATGGAACAAAATCAGAGACAAACACAGCAAAAGTTAGACACAATGGAACAAAATCAGAGACAAACACCGCAAAAGCTTCAAAAGTTAGACATAATGGAACAAAATCTTCAAAATTTAGACACCACACTTGAACAAACATGTGAAGATTTAACTACTGAGTTACATAACATTGAATCGAAATGTCAAAAAGTCTGTAATGATGTAAAACCACAAATTTGTGAGCATTTTCAACCTATTTTTTTGCGGCATGAAAATGCATTGCAGAATCACGAAGCACCCATAAAAGAACTGCAAACTATTGTTCATGAAAATCATGAGACCTTGCAAGCTAAAACTGACTCAGTTGCATCTACCGATTCGGTTACGCAACTTGCAAAAACTCGGGAAAACTTAAAGGACACAGTAGATACTCTGAAAATTGGTTCAGAAAGACACATAGAGGAAATTAGTTCATTATCAGAGAAAGTAGTTGAACTTTCGCATCAGCTAAATAATTTATTTACGAAGATAGATGATAATCTGAATGACACAAAACCGGTAGTCTTTAATGACACAGAAGAGTGCGAACAAATTACGAAATTCAAACAAAATCAGAATCAAATTAATACACAACACTAAAGAGAAATCCGGGAAGTACAAGATCAGCTGACACAGGTAATACAAGAATTACGTATTTCAGAGGACACTCGCGCTCCAATACAGGAAGAGGGACATAGAAATACGGAACAGCCACAAAATAATAACACAGGGCACTTCGGAAATTATGAAAGAAATTGGCAAGGTACACCGAATTTTGAGATGGAACCGCCGAAACGACGTAACAATGACCGACATGCGACTCGCCGACGTGATGATTTTGACTATAAGCTGTTCATTGCTACACGTAAATTTAAAACATTTAAGAATTCTGGCAGCGACATTCATCCACAAGCATGGCTCCATCAATTCTCTCATTGTTTTCGTCCCAACTGGTCATTAGAGCGCAGATTAGAATTTATGTGTGGCCACTTAGAGAATGAACCAGCTGTAAGAATGCGATCGGTCATTCACGATTGCCACAGTGAGGGAGAATTTTACCATGCCTTCCTCTCAGCATATTGGTCTCAAGCCACACAAGACCGAGTAAAACATACCATCATAATGATGAAACATTTCGAACAATCTGAATTTTCCAGTCTTGTGAAATATTTTGAAGACATGTTGCATAAGAATCAATGTCTTTCAAACCCATACAACCCCTCAGAACTCATCCGCATTTGCTTAATCAAATTGCCTGAACATTTACGACATATTATTTTAGCAGGACGTTGCAAAGACGACAATGAAGCTTTTCAAGGACTGTTACAAGAATTGGAAATTGACACTGACAATCGCGGAACGTGAAAAAAGGAGCACAACAATATAGGTCACATCTGTCACAATTCCGCGATGACAGAAATAATACACGACAAGGCTATTGTTACAACGTAAATCGTGACCAAAACAGACACCACTCGTATGACAACCGTTGGCAGAGTAGTAATAATTACAGGGAAAGATCACCTCTCCACGGTAATGACTATCACAGAGACAATCAGAGAAACAGACAATATGGAAACCAAAATAATTATTATCAAGGGAGACAGAATAACTTCAGACACAATGGTCCACCGCGCAGTTACGATTCCGGGAGAAATTCTCCACCACATGACTGACAAAAAAGAAACTATGTAAACTACCGACAAAACAACAGACCTGAATTTCATCAGAACTGGCGGGATTCAAACAGGGCTGGGTCCTCGCGGCAAGCTAAATTTGTAGAGGTTAGGTCTGCTGATCCCAATAACGACGCACGCCAACAAAGAGGTAGGAGACAATGACTCGCACCGCAGACAGCCACGTGCGCCGGCTGGCTCAGAGAAAAATAACATAAACGCTAACCTTGAGAAAAATTTGAGCATTCTTTGCCGATGTACCATATACCACATAATAATTCCGTTGAAGCTGGAGCTCTGCATAGCAGGAATAGTAAAAGATTGCACCACATTTCACATGTAAAACCGTTTATTGAGAGATAATCTGCTTTTTAACTTCGTCTTTGCCATAAAACGTTTCACTTCACGTTACTAGCATGCACTGTCACACTTTGAAACTGTTATCATGCAACAATGCTTTGAAGTTAACTATCCAGTCTAGAACCTAGGGAACATATTTAGACAGTAATTACCACTGCATTGTGATTGTGAACAGAGGACACAGTGTTACTGTGTGTGTGTACATTCTTGCTTGTTAGTTGCACGATTACGTAACGACTATAAGGCTTACATACTTAGAACATATACTGCTAATGAGATTTTAATGCAACATTTTCGTTTACTTGAAAATACTTTTCATTTGAAGTACTTTGTGTGAGATTACCGATAACTTATCCTCAGGGGGGTACGCACTTACTTTGTGTACCATGTGTTTGGCAAGGACAAGGAGCTTATACAACTTTACACATCGGTACCATATTTCTCTAACACAGAATTACACAGCTATCTGATTATTTAACAGAGAAACAAACATTTTTTTTTTTACTACGCCAGTGACACATGCTTACACAATTACACAGTCGGATAACTTCACACTTATGAAGTTGTACTTTGTCTGTACTTTGTGAACTGTTCATATTTTTTCGGAACCATTGTGGTACTATGAGAGCTTCGAATGATGCATTTGGTACGGGATTATGATTTTTAAATTAAGTTTGATGTAAATGACACTATTGAAATGAGCAGAGAATTTTTTTAGGTTTTGAAATTATTGCAGAAAGCTACGACGTTTTTGAGATTTGACTGAGGTATTATGATGTTATTATTACGATGACGATGTGTATTATGCTGTTGAGGTTCGTTTATAATCAATAAGCTGATGCTATATAAGGAATTAGATTTGCTACATATTTATAATGACGAAATATTGAAGAATGTCGATGAATATGTATATGTGTAATAAGGTAAGGAATAATGAGTAGTGGTTAGGGACGCTAATTTGTGAAAAAGGATGTTGGAAACCAAGAATCGTACTTTAAGAGTTATGAAATGTGTGTAAATGCGTGTATGTATTGCAACGCCGACGAAAATTTTTTGGACTTTGTTATAGTTATAGGATTTTGTTTCTACTCATTTGTATCGCAAATTCTCGACCTGTGCAATTTTTTATATGAGACTGTCACTGTAGTGCAAACTGCTGTCGTAAATATTTCGTAAGAAAGCTAAGTGGCCTGAAACGTCCCCTTAGAAAAATTATACATGACTATGCTTAAACTGACACACAATATTTTTAGTGCAACGCAATCTGACTTTGAAAAATCCCTACAAAAGAATGGCCCTGACTAACATTAACCTATATGCTTCACAAATCACTTACCTCACAAAAATCTTGGTTACTCGAACTACTGCAATACTGCGAGCGCCACTACTGCCAGCTAAATAAAAGAGTCAAACTACAGAAGGCACTTACTACTGAAAGGCATAGTTAGCAAATGAAAGATTTTAATAGAGAACAAACAATGTATTTACCTTAATAGTCATCAAAAGTCATAATATATATAGCAGTTAATGACATCCAGTCTTACAAATTTCAAAACTGCGCCATTTCTCTCCCCACATCCACCACTGCTGGCGGCTCACCTCCAACTGCACAACGCTATGCGCTGTTCACATCCAGCTGCCCAACACTACAATGGCAGACAACAATGTAAACTAGCCACAGACTGCACACAGCACAGCCAGTGATTTTCATACAGAGCGCTACATAACGTTGCCAATAAGAAAACATAAACAGTCTACTTACAGGCCTTGACGTAATGCGTTATGGGTGAGCTGCTGTGCCAGTCGCCTGGAGAAAAAGCCATTAGGTGGAGCAAAAAGGAGGCCATTATCCTCACTATTGACATTTCTTTGTAGAAAGCATCGCAAATACGACACGCTCAAACTTGAAAACATATGATTATACTGTGGAGCTCTTAATTTATGATATTTACTAAAATGCCTAATTAAATGATGAGAAACATTTCACATCTATTGTCTTGCTTGTTGAAAGTTTGTTTACTGCATTATGAAATGCCATATGGCTAGTGAATGACGTTTCACGCCTTCCTTTGCCTATTTTGTTTAATATCTAGTATCTAGTTCCACTGCAGCATTGGTTAAAATAAAATTTTACAGATGTACTAATATAAATATTTTATGCCTACAGATCCAGTAAATAATAACTTTATGACCTACTTAAAAAAAAAAAACGAAGGAGCACAAAAAGACATTTCCCTTCACAGGAATTGCATACAGAATTTTCTTTTCAACTACTTGGTAATTATTTTGGTAGAATAACTTCTTGTGGTGCACCACTTTAATTACATAGACATTAAAATGTGAATATACATTTCCCTTATCTGCATTTTTGTCTTTAGTGTACTATGTTTTCTGCATGTGGGTTTGTCGTGTTTAGGTATAAGTTATTGCATTTTCTGCTGCTGTTTGCCAGGTATAGTTCTACTGAATTTTACATTGTATTAAGCTTGTTTTACTACTGATTTATTTTTCTTGTTGCTGCTCATTGCCTCATATTAGTTGTATTTGCTTTGCTAATTTCTATAATGCTGCTTGCTTTGCCAATATGCATTTTTTGTCATTGCTGTTTCTGTTAATTTATTATGTGTTGCTGCATTGCCTCGTCCCTTTGTATATACATCTGAGCTCAGTAGATTTAAGTTAGCTTAAGATAGGGTAGGCTATATAAGAGAACGAGTTGTGATGAATTGAATGAAACGCATTGAGAAGCTATAAGAAAATAGTTTGGCCAAAAAAGTATTTTGAAAGAGGATATGAACAAAAAAGTAGGGTTTTAAGACAACAGGTATAGGTAGGATTTTCTCAGAAATAAATGATGAGGTAAGATAATGGAAAATAAATAATGAGGTAAGAAATATGTGAACATATAAATACAGAAAGCATGCTTGGATAGGATGTTTTGATGGAAACAAATGTTGAAATAAGACGAAAGATCTATGGAATGATGTTTTGGGTTGGACTGCAGTACCAAATATTACACTGAAAACAAACCCTGCACTTCCCTCTTGTGTTATTCTGCTATGTGTTTGTGTACCCTTGTTTATCTGAGATTTTCCTGTCTTTATGAGTTTAGCTGATAAGAGTTATGTTGTAGAATTTTTCTAATACTATGTTATTTAGATTGTAAAGATGCTTAGACATTATTTATCTGTTCTGTTTTGTTGCTCATGTTTGAAGTTGATGTTTCAAAAGTTATTCTGATCTTTTATGTATGTACTTATGTCATAATTCCTGTAACACTGGTATGTATGTTATTTCGATTCTTTTGTAAAGCCCCTATCACTACAAATGTTATCTGTATTGTTACGTTCTTTAATGATGTATTTTGTACCTGTGTTATTGTATTCTTACGTTATAAAATTGTAATTGACACCAGTTCATCAAATTAAGTATCATTTCACTGCACACGTTTATGTTGGTCATAATATATGCACAGTATGTGAGAAGTTGGGACTGTTAGTGCTTGCACGTATGTTGATAATTCAGCAAGGGATTGGATAACAGCATTGCTGGTTCTAAGGAATTTCAAAAAATGTTTTTGTGAGTGCACACGTGGTGGTTTATGGACTTGCTATATTGTCCGCAAGACTCTTTGATGGTGGTTGTGCACCTACACAGTCGCAACAGATGGCTGCTGGCCATCTCTACAAGGACAACAGTGGGTCTACATCTTTGATGGCCAACCAATACCGTAATCTCTACCAGGACTGCAGTGGGTCTGGTCTGTGATGACCTACCTACCAATATTCTTCAAAACTTCGACTGACTGTGCCGTGGGTTTGCTTTGTTGTGGCCCATTACCTGCCTGCATGTCAAGAGTCAGCACTGTCTTTCCGTTAGAAGGACAACACTACTTCTTCAGGACAGCATGGAAATCCACTATTTTCGTGTGCATTATCTTTTACTGCTCAGACTTTGAGAGAAAAAAAAAAACCACTGCAATTTTACTGTTATCAATGATCAGGACTGTATTTATGGACTGTGAGAAAATTTTAGCTTTTGACCAACATTGTATCAGTAAGTGTGTGCATTTGATTTCTTTGTTATTGTAATTATGAAAAATTTTTTCTAATCTGTATTGGCCACTGCCCAAAACAATTTGTAAAATTTTTTGTGGGGAGCATGGGGGCTATGTAAGTAGGCTGTTTAGGTTTTTTTATTGGTAACGCCACATAGCGCTGGCTGTGCTGTGTGCAGTCTGTGGCTGGTTTGCATTGTTGTTGGCTATTGTAGTGTTGGGCAGTTGGCTGTGAACAGCGCATGGCGTTGCACAGTTGGAGGTGAGCCACCAGCGGTGGTGGATGTGGGGAAGTGAAGTGGCCGATTTTTGAGAATGGATAATCTGGAGGTGTGTCCATCAGAAACAGTACATTTGTAAGAATGGATGTCATGGACTGCTATATATATTATAACTATTAAGGTAAATACATTGTTTGTTCTCTATTAAAATCTTTCATTTGCTAACTATGCCTATCAGTAGTTAGTGCCCTCCGTAGTTTGAACATTTTATTTAACCGGCAGTAGTGGCGCTCGCTGTATTGCAGTAGTTCGAGTAACGAAGATTTTTGGGAGGTAAGTGATTTGTAAAAGGTATAGGTTAATGTTAGTCAGGGCCATGCTTTTGTAGGGATTATTGGAAGTCAGATTGCGTTGCGCTAAAAAAATATTGTGTGTCAGTGTAGTGTTGATCAGAATAGGTAAAGAGTGAAATGTCTGAGTACGTTCAGTTTTGCTCAGCTGTTTGAAAATCAAATAATATAAGAGATTTATCAGCACAGTAATTCAATAATTTTTCTAAGGGGACATTTCATAGTACAAAATCCTGAGAGAGCTTGGTATTCAAATGAAGTTAATAAATATGGTGAAGGTGTGCTCAGCGAAGACAAAAGTCAAAGTCAAATACCAAGGGGAGCTGTCCAAGGAATTCCACATCAGGACGGGTGTGAGACAAGGTGATGTTATTTCACCACTGTTATTTAATCTGGTACTAGAGAAAGTAATCTGAGAAATGAAAAGGGGCTACAAAGGGGTGACGCTAAATGGTAGGACAGAGTTATTGGGTTATGCAGACGACATCGCAGTTCTAGCAGAATCAGAGGAAGAGATGGTAGAAACTGTAGAGGACCTGGCGCAAAATGCAAGTAAGAACGGATTACGGATTAATACGGAAAAGACTGACATTACTGGTTGGGGTATTACTGGTAGGTGTATGGAAATTTGCTACAGTGGAAAATTTTAAATACCTTGGTACATGGTTCAACAGGCAAAATAACTTAAAACAGGAAATAAACGAACGTATTGCGAATGGATCTAAAACTTATTTCAGTCTCAAGCAGATAACGTCAGCCAAGAATCGGTCAGTTAAAACCAGACTTAAAGCATACAGTGCCGTGATAGTGCCAGTATTGTTGTATGGGACAGAAACCCTAAGCACAACAAAGAAGGATGAAGGACACTTGTTGGTCTTCGAAAACTACATTATGAGAAGGATCTTTGGGCCTGTCCAAGAAGGGACCTCGTGGAGACGTAGAAAAAAACCAAGAATTGTAAGAGCTGATGAGGCAACCGAACATCGTTCGAAAATTGAAAGCGCAGAGAATCAGCTTAGAAGGCCACTTTGCTAGGAGGACAGACACCTCTCTGGCAAAATCCGTACCTGCGGGAAGACGTGATGGTATCTGTCTTATCGGGAGACCCAGAAAGCGCAGGGAGAATGAGCTATAGAAAGACCTTTGCCAGCTAGGAGTCCGTGACAACTGGATCCAAAGTGCACAAGGTCGCCATCTATGGAGGAGCATTGTGAGGTCGGCGCGTGATCTACAGGGTCCTCGATCGCCGATTTGATGATGAATGATGATGAGGTTTGTCATACGGAGATGGAACATTGTAACGCCAAAATCCTCCAAAAATAAACGAAAAAATATCTATTAAGAAAAGGAGATAAAATTCACTTGGAGCCTTCGTGAGAGCCAATCTCTGCCCCTTAAAAATTAACATTGTAACTGTAGACCAGATGTGGCTTGGATTCAGATAAATAGTATCGGTAGAAATTGAGAGATTTGTACCAAATAAATTAACAAACGACAGAGCTAATCCATGGTACACAAAATATTAAAGCATGCCAAATTTAAACTAATCCAAAATCTCTGAGATTGCCGATCTTTTACAGCGCGGACTTCAATGCGAGATGCTTATACTAGTTTCCACAACGAAACTTGATCTCTAAACCTGGCAGAAAATCCAAATAGATTCTGGTCGTATGTAAAGTGTGTTTGCAGCAAGACACAATCCATGCAGTCTCTGCACGATAGCGATAGAAATACTATCGGTGACAGGGCTGCCAAAGCAGAATTACTTAACGCAGCCTTCCGAAATTTCTTCACCAAAGAAGACGAAGTAAATGTTTCAGAATTCGAATCAAGAACAGCTGCCAACATGAGGAACTTAGAAGTAGATGCCCTCGGAGCAGTGTAGCAATTCAGATCACTTAATAAAGGAAAGTCTTCCTTTCAGAGTACGCCGATGCAATAGTTCAATACCGAATTATCATAAACAACCGCTCGCTCGAAGAGAGATCCATGTCCAAAGACTAGAAAGTTGCACAGGTCTCACCAGTATTCAAGAAAGACAGCAGAAGTAATCAACTAAGAAGCGGGCCCATATCATTAACGTCGATGTGCAGCTGCATTTTGGAGCATATATTACGTTACAACATTGTGAATTACCTCGCAGAGAACAGTCTGTTGACAGATTGTCAATACGGATTTAGAAAACAAGGTTTTCGTGAAACACAACTAGCTCTTTACACATGCGAAGTTGAGGCGTGGTGCCTTGTATCGCTCCTGTCTAGAGCCTGTGTATCGGGAGAATGACTCATGAGTCCACAGTGACAGATGGTCTGAAGTGAGTTCAGTCGAGTACGTATATCTAATTTTCATCTGCCAAAGTCCAGTAGTGCACAGACATTCACGAAACAGGTCAAGAGAACGCTTTTGTGAATTGTTCTGTTTATTTCTTGAGGGCTTTTTTGTTTATTTATGTTCGTACAGTTTTAAATATGCTTTTAGTAGTGTGAATGATGCGTGAATGTGGTATAAAGTAAATATGCAGATCATTGTTCTCCTGATGAACGCTGTACGAACTAGTGTAAGAAAGTTTTAAGACAATGTGAATGCAGACGACGGGGAATTTTGTATCATAATATATTAAGTAAGTTTATGGTAAGAGAAAAGCTAATTCGAGTGCAAATGAAAATAGTTAATAACATAAAGTATAAGCAAATTATCGGAATGATAAATATTTATTTTGGGAAAAAGTACAGTTCTAAATGTGTTATTTGTTGATTGGTTAGTCATGAAAAGCGCGGACTAACGGGGGAGAATCATGTTTCTCTATTGGCCTTAAAGAAAACCGACCAATCATAAAGGAGTACTCTTCACGCGTCATTTGTCTTGGAGATAGAGAATGCTTACAGCAGTTTAAAAATAGTCAGAGCCCAGTCTTCCAGTGGTACGGTCTGTGTAGTATGAGCTCCGAAGGAAGTTACAATTTCCCAGTTTTAGTTGTGCTACATGATTCAAAAGTGTTTTAAAGTGAAGGCATATTTATTCCGAAAGGCATATTGAGCAGATCGTTGACTAAAAACTTGAATGCATTAGACACCGATAAACTTAATAGTATGGAGCATTTTCATTTAAGAACAATACGTGCTTAGTAGCTGTTCAGATTTCGGGAAATACATTACCATAAACTTGGTAACGTGAATGAAAGGGTTTGTGCATTACTGTGTTAAGAGTAGCAAGGGCTTGGCAGTGAATGTGTACATTATCAAGGTTCAGAATACGCCGAAGTTTTGCCAGTATTTCCACCTTTCATCTGCTGCAACGAGTTCACAGGTAGGTGCAGGTAATGGACGAAAGAAAGCGCGCCGCCGCAAAGTGTTGAGTACTATTGACAAAGGATTTCTAGATTTCCAAAAGGCTTTTGATACTGTACTATGCGAACGAGTTGTAGTGAAATTGCGTGCTTATGGAATACAATGTCAGTTATGTGGCAGAAATCGCTATTTCCTGTCAGAGAGGTCACAGTTCGTAGTAGTTGACGGAAAGTCATCAAGTAAAACAGAAGTGATTTCTGGCGTTCTCAGGGTATTGTTATAGGCTCTCTGCTGTTCCTTATCAATATAAACGATTTAGGAGGCAATCTGAGCAGTCGTCTTAGGTTGTTTGCAGGTGATGCTTTCGTTTACCGTCTAGTAAACTCATTAGAAGATTAAAACAATGTTGCAAAACGATTTTGAAAAGATACCTGAATGAGGATCAAGTAGGTAAAAAGACGAGGGCTAGTAGAAATCCTTGGGTAACAGAAGAAATATTGAATTTAATTGATGAAAAGAGAAAACATAAAAATGCAGTAAATGAAGCAGGCAAAAAGGAATACAAACGTCTCAAAAATGAGATCGACAGGAAGTGGAAAATGGCTAAGCAGGGATGGCTAGAGGACAAATGTAAGGATGTAGAGACTTATCTCACTAGGGGTAAGATAGATACTGCCTACAGGAAAATTAAAGAGATCTTTGGAGAAAAGAGAACCACTTTTACGAATATCAAGAGCTCAGATGGAAACCCAGTTCAAAGCAAAGAAGGGAAAGCAGAAACTAACCTAAGGACATCACACACACCCATGCCCGAGGCAGGATTCGAAAGCAGAAAGGTGGAAGGAGTATATAGAGGGCTATACAAGGGCGATGTACTTGAGGGCAATATTATGGAAATGGAAGAGAATGTAGATGAAGATGAAATGGGAGATAGGATACTGCGTGAAGAGTTTGATAGACCACTGAAAGACCTAAGTCGAAACAAGGCGCAGAGAGTAGACAACATTCCATTAGAACTACTGACAGCCTTGGGAGAGCCAGTCCTGACAAAACTCTACCATCTGGTGAGCAAGATGTATGAGGCAGGTGAAATACCCTCAGACTTCAAGAAGAATATAATAATTCCAATCCCAAAGAAAGCAGGTGTTGACAGATGTGAATCTGTATATTGAGCAAGCAGTAAAGGAAACAAAAGAAAAGTTCGGAGTAGGTATTAAAATCCATGGAGAAGAAATTAAAAAGTAAGGTTCGCCGATGACATAGTAATTCTGTCACAGACAGCAAAGGTCTTGGAAGAGCAGTTGAACGGAATGGACAGTGTCTTGAAAGGAGGATATAAGATGAACGTCAAGAAAAGCAAAACGAGGATAATGGAATGTAGTCGAGTTAATTCGGGTGATGCTGAGGGAATTAGGAATTAGATTAGGAAATGAGACACTTTAAGTAGTAAAGGATTTTTCCTATTTGGGGAGCGAAATAACTGATGATGGTCGAAGTAGAGAGGATATAAAATGTAGACTGGCAATGGCAAGGAAAGCATTTCTGAAGAAGAGAAATTTGTTGACATCGAGTATAGATTTAAGTGTCAGGAAGTCGTTTCTGAAAGTATTTGTATGGAGTGTAGCCATGAATGAAAGTGAAACATGGACGATAAGTGGTTTGGACAAGAAGAGAATAGAAGCTTTCGAAATGTGGTGCTACAGAAAAATGCTGAGGATTAGATGGGTAGATCACATAACTAATGAGGAGGTATTAAATAGAATTGGGGAAAAGAGGAGTTTGTGGCACAACTTGACTAGAAGAAGGGATCGGTTGGCTGACACGTTCTGAGGCATCAAGGGATCACCAATTTAGTATTGGAGGGCAGCGTGGAGGGTAAAAATCGTAGATGGAGACCAAGAGATGAATACACTAAGCAGATTCAGAAGGATGTAGGCTGCAGTACGTACTGGGAGACGAAGCAGCTTGCACAGGATAGAGTAGCATGGAGAGCTGCATCAAACCAGTCTCAGGACTGAAGACCACAACAACAACAACAACACCTGAATGGTGCGAAAATTGGCATTTTGCCGTAAATAATGAAAGGTGTGACTCATCTACCTGAGTGCTATAAGGAATCCGTGAAACGTCGGTTACACGATAAATCAGTCTGCTCTAAAAGTCATAAATTCAAATAAATATCTAGGAATTACAATTATGAACAATTGAAATTGAAGAAACAGATAGAAAATGTTATGGGGAAGGCAAACCAAAGACTACGTTTCATAGGCAGAATACTTAGAAAATATAGCAGATCCAATAAAGGGACAATACGATTGTTCGTCCTCCTTTGAAGTACTGCTGCGCGGTCTGGGATCTTTACCAGATAGGATTAACGGAGTACATCGAGAAAGTTCAACGAAATAGGGAAGAGAGTGTCACTGACATGATACAGGAGTTGAGGTGGACATAATTAAAACAAAGGCGTTTTTCGTTTCGCCAGAATCTTAAATCACCAACTTTCTCCTCCGAGTGCGAAAATATTTTGTTGACACCGACCTACACAGGAAGAAACGACCATCATAATAAAATAAAGGCAATCAGAGCTCGCACGGAAAGATATAGGTGTTCGTTTCTTCCGCGCGCTGTTCGAGATTGGAATAATAGAGAATTATTGTGAAGGTGGTTCGGTGAACCTTCTGCCAGGCACTTAACGTGTGATTGCAGAGTATCCATATAGATATAGATGTACACAACCAGTCATGAAGGACGCTTCCTTTCATTTGATCTTTGTTGCATGCAGCCTAAACAACAGTCTAGTTTTAATTACTAAAACCTGTGGCGGCACTATGTGGACTTGCATAACATTGTGTAGTACCAACTGAGTTTTTAGACGCATCTCGCGCTCCAGCCCAAAAATTCAATCGTCTACTTAATTGGAAGGAATAAAAACGTAAATCCTATAACCATCGAATGTTCACAGAATGAGATTTTCACTCTGCAGCGGAGTGTGCGCTGATATGAAACTTCCTGGCAGATTAAAACTGTGTGCCCGACCGAGACTCGAACTCGGGACCTTTGCCTTTCGCGGGCAAGTGCTCTACCATCTGAGCTACCGAAGCACGACTCGCGCCCGGTACTCACAGCTTCATACTGGCAGAAGTGAAGCTGTGAGTACCGGCCGTGAGTCGTGCTTCGGTAGCTCAGATGGTAGAGCACTTGCCCGCGAAAGGCAAAGGTCACGAGTTCGAGTCTCGGTCGGGCACACAGTTTTAATCTGCCAGGAAGTTTCATCGAATGTTCAGTTTGACAGATTGCAACTCAAGGGGACATTGCATAATAAATTTATCGCATAATTAATTTTGTGACCATAATGTGTCCGTCGTTTAATTCTGTCGTATATACCTTTCATTATTTTATTAATGTCGTCATATAATTAAATGTCAAACTACTTAGTCAAAGAGAACTAATTAAAAAAGAATATTGTAATTACGACGTAGTGAAAGCGCTGGTACAGTCAGGGAAGCATGATACTGTACAGAGCCAAAAAACGCGTTTGAAATGTGTATTGTCGCTGGGCGCGTAAGCGCGGATTCGGGCAGAAGGAGTCGGCGTAGAGTTGTTGTCGACGGGTGGACTAGTGCAGACATGGTGACCGGGAATGCAAGGAATAAACTGCAAGAATTTTGATACAGGCCCAGGCATATTATGTTGCTGTGAATGGGCACAGTAACTTGTTATTAAGAGGAATTAATATTCAAGAAGGGTGTTGTGGGCTCAAACTTGATATAGAGAACTATGACAAAGGAGAGCGTGTTGTCGAACATTGTCCACGAACAGTGCCTTACATCGCACCAGCAGCAATTCATAAAAGTAAGATCTGACCAGTTTCACCTTTGGATTGTACAAGTCTAACCAGGTTAGTAGTCTACCTTATCTGAATAACAGAATGTTAAGTGCAGCCACAGTTATAGTGTAAATGAACATATCTCAGTCGTTTACCTAACAGGGTCCTATCCTATTACCACTATTGACTCCGAGAATACCACCAGTGAAAGAATAGTAAAATACTGAAAGTGATGAGCTTATTTAATTTCGTTAAGTAAGACAAAGGAGTGCAATTTACAAAACTGAGAAGAATTAAAAACTGTCATTTAACAGCATTGAACTTTGTCGCTTGGTAGAACAACTAGTTAAAGAATAATTACTAACATAAAAGAATAAAAAAATAATTTAAATGTATATTGACAAAATATTACTTCAAACTAACACATTTCGTGTTTTTTGTGTGCAATTCAAACTCAGCTCACATTTGGAAATTGTGGTGTAAAATTAGTCGTATTTCGCTAAATGAAAAATTACGAACACTCTAGAAAGAACTTACTGCAATAGAAAATAAGTATTTATGAACATCGCATTCATAAAATCAGAAACAGTTAGCTTTACAGTGAGTAACGCAAAACTATACATTGCGCGAACTGTTTTGCAACCAATTAACTTTTAGGTGTGTGATAACAAACTTTGCAGCAGTTTGAAATATTGTCAAGGTCTGTTGAAAATCAGCGCTGCTTTTCTTCGGTAGTACTTCATTATAGATAACTGCATTATTTGCAATATGTCTGAGATTATTTTTAATATTGTCTACAAGGTCGTTAATATTCACAGTGAGCAGAGAGCGTCCCAACACGCTTCCCTTGAACACACGTGAAATTTCCTCAACACGTGGTGTCCTCCGCACCAAAAAGATTCCCGATGCAGTCATCACTCTAACGACTCTCTAACCGAAACTGGCCGTAGTAATAAACCATTGTGCAACTGCTTTTAATTAAAAGCTAACAATGATGTCCACTTCATGCACACTAGATTGTCTGAGTTCATAAATTCTACAGATCATAGTTACTGATGGACATAACAACGTGTATGGACTAAAGCGCGAAGGCGCGCTTTTGTGTGTAGAGCGTGTGTGTGTGTGTGTGTGTGTGTGTGTGTGTGTGTGTGTGTGTGTGTGTGTATGGGAGCACGTACGTACGTGGTCTGAGTGTGTGTGTTGGAGGGGGGTGAGCGTGCAGTCAGGGAAGAGGGTGAATCGAGGAAAACAGAGGGGAGACTGGCCCGCTTTTACTACCCCTCGAGAGTTCGTTGAGTGCATTTGTGGTGGTAATGACAGGCTGTCATCATTATGACGAGCGGACTGCAGCCGCAACAGCCTGTCGTGACCGTCGGAGTCATAATAGCGTAACATTTTGATAGTCTAACGTTTTGATAGCCCAGCGCGCACTTTCCATAACGTATATCAATAATACTACTGCATGAAAGCTATTAACACAGGGCGTTACGCGGATGCTACTACAGGCTTCTATGGATGCAGAGGGGATTCAGTGGATAAAGTTTAGATAAGGGAATGTAACGCCTGGATCCAAAATAATTTTGATGATCGGATCAGTTTCAAACTTCTCGCTTCACGGTACGCATACGGCGGAGGCGGTGTGCCCTGCAGGAGCCCATGGCACTGCTAATGTTTCGGTGCTCGTCGACGGGCTCTCTACTACGTGACGAAGGACGTCCTATTTAGTCAGCCCTTCTACATCTACAGGGTGTTTCCGTAAGAGCTTGCAAGAATTTAACAGGACATAGCGGATGCTCCACTGAACACTTTGGGGTAGGGAACCTGGGGTCGCAGAAGCCAGTTTATAGGAGATAATAGGAATAAAATCAAATTACTGTGTACTGTTTTATTTACATTATATTCAGTTCACTGCAAATACCATGACACAATGAAAGTACCATTTGTACTGCATCTTGCAAAATGTGCTGAAACTGACGGCCATCAAACTCAAAGCAAGCATAACATCGGCGAACAAGATTCAGACGCACCTTGACAAATATCCCTGGTGTGTTTCGAATCACATCGCAGGCAGCTGCGATTTTGGCAATTCCCTGTTTCTTTGCATGAAATGAAGAATGTACTTGTTCGCATGATAGCTGTAAATAAGCTGGAAAACAGTAATGCTAGACAAAGAGGTAGACAAGTTTAGTTCCACACCTCCTCAAGCTGGCTTCCTCGACCCCACGTCCCCTACCTCAAATTGTTCGGTAGAGCATCTTTTATGTCCTGTTATAATTGTGCACTGCAATTCACAATTAACTGCCCGGCGGAATTTCCATGGAATCACCTTCAAGCTATTTCTCTATCTTTCCATTGTTGAAAAGCGCGCGGGAAAAGCGCTCACTTATATACTTCCGTGCGTGCTTTGCTTTCTCTTACTTTATTATTATGATCGTTACTCGCTGTATGTGTGGGCGCCAATAAAATGTTTTCAGAATCTGAAGTCGGTGATTGAATCTTCGTGAGACGATCCTGATGCAACGAAAATTGCCTATCCTTTAATGATTGTCATCACAATTCACGTATCATAATTGTGGCACTCTCTCCCCTATTTCACAATAATACAAAACGAGCTTCTCTTCTTTGAACTTTTTCGATGTCCTCCGTCAACACTATCTGATGCAGATCCTACACCACCCAGTAATAAAGCAGAAGAGGGCGGGCAAGCGCAGTGTAAGCAGTCTCTTTAGAAAACCTGTTGCATTTTATAAGTGTTCTTCCAATAAATCACACTTTGGTTTGCTTTCCCGACAACATTATCGGTGTGGTCGTTCCAATTTAATTTATTCGTGATTGTAATCCCTAAGTATTTAGTTGCATTTACAGCCATCAGATTTTGTTGTGTAACCGAAATTTAGCGGATTCCTTTTAGTGCTCATGTGGATGACTTCACACTTTTCATTATTTAGAGTCAACAGCCACTTTTCGCCCCATAAAAATCGTCTAAATCGTTTTGCAGTTGGTTTTGATCACCTGTTTACTTAACAAGACCTTACGTTAGAGCATTATCGGCAAATAATCTAACAGGACTGTTCAGATTGTGATTTAGATCGTGTATGAAGGTCAGGAACACCAGGGGGCCTATTGCACTTCCATCGGGAACGCTAGAACGTCTCCTATTTGCGCTCAGCTGTTGTTATAGTCGGTCGAAAACTGTAAGTGACGTCACAATTACGACAGGAACTGACGACGGTCCCCTGTTCACAGTTTGTATGTGTATCGTGAAGTGAGAGATGTAAAACTGATCCTATCGTCAAATGTGTTTTATATCCAAGCGGTACATTTCGAGACATTGGTTCTTTTTCAGAACTTTATCTATTAAATCCGCTGTACAAACTCGACAAGCTTGTAATGGGAACTTTGAAACAGTAGACACGAATTTCCTTCACCTACCGTTCTGTACTGAGTCCTTGCGAGGGACAATTGAGGTCTCTAACGCAGACGGAATATTTCGTATATCGGACGAAATGGTTGCTGGAGAAAAAACTGTGCGATCGCACTATCGTCAGACCAGTAAGTATTTCCCGTTTCTTGTTGTTCTAGCAGCATGCAAGAACAGATTATAGGATTGCGTGGCTTTAGTCCTTTTAAAGTTTTCTACGAGGGAGACTTTGTACAAAGCTCCTGCCCTGCTAGTCTGTAGGATAAACTTTATATAAAGAAATTGAAGAAAGCAAGGAAGGATATGATTTAACTACTCGTCGACGACAAGATCATTAGAGAGGGAAGGAAGGAAGATTAGGGTTTAACGTCGCGTCAAATAAACCATCCTAACATTTGGGTTAAACCATTTACGTAAATCAAAGAAAACGTAAATATGTATGGCGGGACTGAGATTTGAACTCGCGCGTTCCCGAACACGAGCCGTGTGTCTCATCACTGCTCCGCCAACTCGCTTGCTTTAGGGAGGGAGTACCTGTTCGGACGAATGACGACGCGAAGGAAGCTAATTATGTCCATTTCGGGGAACCGTCCCGGTGTGTGACTTGAGCGATTTAGGGAACCATGGGAGCCTAATGACCGACGGATAACTATATGGAAACCAGGATGTTAATCATTGCACTATCTCGCTCCGTCATGGAATCCAGCGATCACACCATTATGATAAGAGACCTGGCGCTGACGACGGCAAATGAAAATGTAGTCAAGCAGAAAGTCGAAAAACAGCAGAGTGTCGCCTTAGAAAATAATTTGCGAAGCGTGACACCTTTGTCTAGTGGTAAAAATTTGTGCTGTCTATCTTCTTAGAAATTCTGGATACGATTAAGATTGTGATACGCGTAATACCGTAATACCCCCCCCCCCCACCTCCACCCCGTGAACCCTCGACCTTGCCGTTGATTGGGGGGGGGGGGGGGGGGGGGGGAGGGCTTGCGTGCCTCAGCGATACAGATGGCCGTACCGTAGGTGCAGCCACAAAGGATGGGTATCTGTTGAGAGGCTAGACAAACGTGTGGTTCCTGAAGAGGGGCAGCAGCCTTTTCAGTACCTGCAGGCTAAAGCAAGGGGAAACTACAGCCGTAATTTTTCCCGAGGGTATGTAGCTTCACTGTATGGTTAAATGATGATGGCATGTTCTTGGGTAAAATATTCTGGCGGTAAAATAGTCCCCCATTCGGATCTCCGGGCGGGGACTACTCAGGAGAACGTCGATATTAGGAGAAACAAAACTGGCGTTCTACTCGGAGGTGAAGAGGCTTGCAAAGGGTAGAGTAGCATGGAGAGCTGCATCAAACCAGTCTTTGGACATTAACATTAATTACACATAATAATAATAATAATAGTAATAATAAATCATTCATTATGAAATTAGCTATGACAAAATGGAAACAGCGTTTACGTTTCCGAAAGATCGTCTTCTTCTTTGAAATGGTATAGGATGCAGGGACGCCGGAACGGTAAACTACTGGGCCCAGATTCAACAGAAAAATTAAACAATTCTATTTCAGTACCATAAATTTATATCAAGCACAACTGGAAGCCTGAGCACTTTGTTACAGTGATACAATTATCGCACTGTAACGCCCCCAAAAGCAAAATATAACAAGACACCGATAACGAACAATATGAAGAAATGGTTTAAATGCACCAAAAATAGATCAGACGATTTATCAAAAGTGTTTTAAAAACAGCAGCAATGCAAAATACTTTCAGAGACAGCAATAAGTGACAATACCAAGAATTATCAAAGAATTATTTAAATGCGTTCAAAACGGGTTAAACCACTTATCAAAATTATTGTACAGTAATGCAAAACAGTTTCAGAGGCACCAGTAAGTAAGAATATTGAAGAATTATTTAAATGCGCCAAAAACTCATTAGACCACTTATTACAATAATTTTCAAAACACCTATAAAGCAGAATAGTTTAAATTGCAACCTCGGAATTCGATATCTACATTTGGCATCGGGACCCATACGCTGTCCCACCAATTTCACACAGGTAGAATACAACTAGTGTTTAGAGATATATGAATTAACAGACATAAAATAGTATCTGAAATAAACTGAGATTAAAAAAGACAAGGTACCACTTCTGCTCCATTTACCTTTTACCATTTAAAAATGCAAATGAACTTACCAAATAAACTGAGTGCTAGCACAAAGGAGTAATCACGAAAGCGTCTAAAGCAAGGTGCCGCCAAGATAGCGCGTAGTTACAGTTACTGGAAACACCCAAGGCATACACAGGTTACCACTGGCACTGTCCTCTGGACATTTTTAATCAAAGGAACAGTTAAATGCTAGACAGCCGAATTCCATCGAGCACTTTCGGTACTGAATCACAACAAACTAAGTTCATTCACTTTGTCTCCCACTAAGACGTAATACGGCAGACGGGAGCTCACTATTAACTTTCGTTGTGTGATGATAACCTCCACAATGGCCTCAGTAAGTACACCTCAGTGAAGTAAAATAGGAGCAACCTTTCCGATGGAAATGCTCCAAACCAACACAAATTCCACAGAGGAAACGATAATTTCATAGCTGGCTACCTATCGCACAGCCACCTCCAAATACGAAAACTTGCCACGGTCAGTACGTAATACTCGCCCCCTACCTGGAAAATCCTAATGCACTTGTTTCTACTATCCGGCCACTTCAAATGTACCGGCCAAGACTGTCTCTCTCTTGTGCTGGTGCAGCGACTCCAGACTGCCCATCCAGAAACAGCGCGCTCCTGCAGTATGCTAGAGAAGTTAAGACATGGCCGCCAGCTTATCCAAAATATATAAACGTACCATTCTTCTTCTTCTTAGCACATTTCCGCTCGAGCGGGGGTCTACTTTTCCATGAATGCGCACCATTTCTTATGGTCTAACCCTTCCTCTGGATTTAGGCTTCTTGATCCTACATCTGCGTTTATGGTGTCTTGCCACCATAATTTACGTCTGCCACGTTGTCTCTGGCCTTCGACAGTGAGCCGATAGGCTCATTAGGTGGTGCCCGTGTCATGTGTCCACATCGCCGAACTTTCCATTCTTGTATCTTCTCACTGATTAGAGGCACTCCAGTTAGTCGTTGGATCGTTCTATTATTGATATGGTTGTGCTGGGAAATGCCTAATGATCTTCTCAGTCTCCACTTTTCCATTACTATGTGCTCAGTAGTTCTAGGTATGAGATAAGACTCGGTACCATATAAAGCAAATGGCATCACCAACGTGCGACATGTCTTTAATTTTATGTGGATTGGCACCTTGTTTTCGTAAAGAATATCAGTGAAGTCTGTACATCGCATTCACGTCGCCTTGATTCTTGCTCGACATCCTCATTCACAAAGGCCTCACTCTGTAGTCGAGAAGCTAGGTATCCCCAGGAAAATAGCATTTCAAAGTGCGCAAACCTGAGACAGTATAACACAGTCATCTACATCATACTCCGAAAGCCACCAAACGATGTGTGGCGGAGAGTACTTCCGTTACCACTACTCTGATCCACCCTTCCCCTGCTAGAAGGGAAATGAATGGCGAGTGTAAAGAATGATTGTCGGTAAGCTTCTGTATTAGCTCTAATTTTTCGGATTTTCTTGACGTGGTCAATTTGCAGAATGCATATGGGAGGAAGTAATACGTTGACCGACTCTTTCCGTAAACCTTTCTGTGCTGCACAACGCCTCTCTTGCACCTTCTGCCTCCCCTTAACGCTTTCTCGCCAGCTAAACGAAACGCGCCCCTTTTCGTGGATCTTCTCTGTCTCTTCTATCAGTCCTGCCTAGTTAGGATCCCGTATTGATGAACAGTACTCACGAATCTGTCGAAAAAGCTTTTAATAAGCCACTACCTTCGTGGATGAGTTACATTTTCGAAAGATTCTTCCTATGAATCTCAATCTGACATCTACTTCTCCTAATCTTTGTTTTATGTGATCATTCGACTTAAGGTCTCTCTGGATAGTTACTCCTAGATACCGTTTCCAACAGTTTGTCATCAACAGCGTAGTAGATCATTTATATATATGGTAAACAGTATCGTCCCTATCACCCTAGGTTGGAGTACTTCGAAACAGTCTTTACATCATTCACTTTCGTTCCGTTAACAGCGACATGAATAAGAAAGTCTCGAATCCAGTCGCAAAACTAGACCGATACTCGATAAGTTCGTATTTTTTTTTTTTTTTTTTCCACGGGACGGTGTCAAATGCCTTACTGAATTCGAGGAACACAGCATCAACATGAGCGCCGTTGTCTGCAGCGCTATGGATCTCGTGGAGGAACAGAGCGAGCCCTTTCCCAAGATCTCCGTTTTCAGAAAAGCTTATACCTACCTACGCGTATATTAGAAGAATGGACTCAACCAAGTTAAATAGACAGCGGTGGAATTTTACGAAATTCTCAGTACAGATGAAATTTCAAACTTTAAACGTTTGATTGGCTGTGAACCAGCAACCGTACGCTACTTAATTACAGAGCGTATATACAGCTACTTCGGTTGTACAAAATTTTGTCAGTTGACTGCGATTTCGATTGCACTAGAGCAGTCTTCGTCAGAATAAAGACTTACATGGAATACCTAAAAATGTAATGACATAGACTGAAATAATATACACTTAATAGGACTACTTTCATATACAAACAGAATGAACTTACATGTAATCACACCGTGGTTTAAAAGGTCTGAGCAAACGTGCTCTCGTCTAATAGAAGTGTAATAAGAATAAAAATTAAAATGCAAAAGTATAACATAATTATCAGCCAGATAAAATTCTCCTTGGAATATAATGACAACCGCTAGGTCGCTTAGGGCCAAGGGCGGCATAATGCAGCCGGTACCGTCAGACTAAAGGGCTAACACTCTGAGGCAGTCACGAGGTGGACACCAAAACAGATTTGCGCCATCTAGCAGGCAGTAATCAAAATATAGATAACTTAAGAGGAAATGAGGCAGTGCAAAGACAATTTTAAAGATTACTGGTAACAAATAGGAACCTGTGTATGAAAGTTATAACATAACGTAACAGTCTTTTTTACAAAAGAAAATACAGTCAGGTAATATACAGAGAACCCTAAGATTGGAAGGAATAACGATGTTTAGGAGACTACATTGAGGAGAGTCTCGCCATTCGGACAGTTTTAATTAGCGTCTATATACCTTGAAAAAAGTTTTTGTTGCGTAATTGCAACTGTTCCTTAAGACTGAGACCGTCCTTCAGAAATAAGTGTTTAAAAATTTCTAGCTCTTCTAAGATGTTAAACCTAAAGCCTTTTTTCTCTGAATGCAAGATCTGGACGTTTTTTACGTCTTTAGGATTATGCCCCGTGATTAATAAATGATCGGCGAAAGTTCAATTATGATCATTGGCGCCTTTTTGCCCTAGAAAGTGTTCCTTGAATCTTATCGAAATAGTTGGCCTGTTTGGCCTATGTAATAGGCTGGACAATTGTTGCAAATAATTTTATAATCACCACAATTTTGCAAAGGCGGAACGTAGGTTTCTAGTTATGTACGATGTTATTTTTTAAAGAATTATTAGTGGAAAAGGCTACTCTGCATTTATACTTGTTTTGAAGCAGCTGTGTATTTTGTAAGAAACTGGATCCAGAAACGGCATAGAGAATTTTTTTTCATTAGGTCCATTATTAGAAACGCCTGGTGTGGTGATTCTGTTTTTTGCTACTAAAAATACTATCTACTATGGAAAGATCATAGCCATTATTGATTACAATAGTTTTAATTAGACTGATTTCAGATTTGAGATTTTCACTAGGAAGAGGTTGGAGGTGGCTCTATGGATAGCTGATTAAAAAGGGGCCTTCTTATGAGAATGTGAGTGTACTGAAGGGAAAGGTATAATTTGATCAGAACTGGTTTCTTTACGAAAGATATTGGAGGTAATTTTGTCCTCTACTATCGTAAGAGTGAGATGTAGAAAGTTTAACTGCCGGAACTCATTTTCAAGTTCACAAGTGAAAGAAATATTTTCGTGAAACTCATTAAAAATTTTGAAAAGTCGATCAATACCGTCTGCATGTTAGCCGTTTAATCTGATGTTAGCGGCTGTATTATGCGGTGTCGTTATATTCCACAGAGAATTTTATCTGTTTGACAATTGTGTTATACTTTCACATTTTAGTTTTTATTCTTGTTACATTTCTGTTTGACGAGAGCACTTTTGCTCAGACCTTTTAACCATTGTGTGATTACATGTGAGTACATTCTGTTTTTACGTAATTTATGGAAGTAATCCTATGAAGTCTATATTATTTCAGTCTACGTCATTATATTTTTAGGTATTCCATGTAAGTTTTTATTCTGATGAAGATTGCCCTAGTGCAATCGAAACCGTGGTCAAGTGACAAAATTTTGTACAACCGAAGTGGCTGTATATACGTTCTGTATCTATGCAGATGAAACTGAAACAACAGAATGGATCGATGCACTAAAAGAAGACTTGAATGAAGCAAGCGGAATACAACTTGATATATCAGGCTCTAAAGTGCTTAGCTACAAAATTCACAACTAGGCAGTTGGCTTGGCAGTAAAACCCACACGGAGGCCGGAGCAACTTGGTTTGACGAGCGGGAAAAGCCCACTCTGAGAGAATGAAAGTTCACTGTTGACAACAAAACTGAAACACCCAGAAGATCTGATCGGAAGCCAACGTAACTTTGTACATTTACACATCATCGATGTTATGTAGTGACTAGGAGAATGGCCTCCAGATATCATTAGTAATGTTGGTATTTAGTGTTAACAGGATTGATGGAGTGTATAAAGAGGCGTGGTGAGTGTGTAAGCGTCGTATCATATTTGTTTCTGTATGAAATTTAGGCCAAATTTACCTCCCATTGTATAAAAAGTCTACATATTACTGTGTACCCACACACTGTTATCCAACTTAAACTCCTATGCTAACCTTTGACTAAACAGAACCTAATTTGAACTGAACTGTTGTAACGTTGTTCCTTTAATTTGCTATGAAAGCGGTGCTGATAGACAATACCATAAAAGTGGGTTATAACCTGTGAGCTGTCTGGGGAAGTTAACCTTGCATTACTGCGCAACTGTTTCACCAGGTATCCAGTCTAGCTTACCAAATTCCCAACCAGACTAACATTAATTATAATCTTTTAATAGTCATACGACAACCGGTGATATATATATATATAAAATAAAAAGAAATAAATCAGTTTATATTTGGAAATATTTTAACATTGATCATTGAAATTTCAGCATATTAAACTTGATTCATAACTAAACTGGTGCCTTATTTAGGATTGTGAAAATGTGAGATTGTAATCTTACGGAACACATCAAATATGGAGCCAAGATTGGGAGACTGCATACAACACTGCATTCATAAAATAACACACGAAGAACGTTGAAACATATGCAAGAGGAAATTAACCACAACCAACCGATTCAATTTTCACCCAAAGAAGTTACGTTCGTAGCACAATCCTGTCCGTCATGTAATTACCACACACTGGTATACTAAATTCATACTAACTCTCTGTTAAATCTTCCCGAAAAGAATAGCTGAGGGCTACTTTGATGATTACACCACATGCTTCACGTGGTCAACTTGGTTTACACAAACAGTGTAACTCCACAATAATTTTGATAGTTAAAATAAATTAGATCGAAAAGTAATTTACAAAAGAAAAACATCGAACTGGTTACTATCGTCTTACTATTAACCTGATGGGTCAAGCAATTGTATAAGCACGTGGTACTGTTCTCACAAAGTACACCCCACGTGGGTTGAACATAAAGAAAAGTTACTATATTGAAAAATATTGTCAAGACGAGACGTTATAATCTCACGCACATTCGCATTTAAGATTGATGGTCTTAGTTAGAGTTACTGATCAACACGTCGTTCCACTTTACTCACAAAGTAGTGACAAAGCAACTACCGGAATATATTCTGAACTTCACACTCGTATTACACTGCGTTGCAATTTAAGATAACATTAGATATTTTAGAGCTAAACCTGAAATAAAGGTGATTAAATTTTCAGTTAGGCTGATCTTAAGAAATCCATTGTCCTATGGACTTAGCACAGACGCGCTTAGCCGGAGATCTTACCACTTCAGACGCTCGCCACAGACAGACTGACCTGCTGGGCTCCTACCGAGTGTGCTTCACAAATACAAACGGAGGTGACCAGAGAGGCAGCTCCCTATACCAACATGACAAGGGACGGACAGGACCATACTAAGAATAGAAACCTCTCTGCTTTTAGAAAGCGTAGCTACCTGTTCCGACGTTGGTCCTACTGTTCTCTAGCAGACAGGCTTGTCTGCTACCATCAAGCAAGCAACTAGAAATACATTTGCTCATTCATCCTCTCACACGGAAGGGAAAGGGGATGACAGTATCTTATCATATACAGTATATAAAAGAAAGCGGATGTAGGTTCCGTATGAGACTGTGTCATATGAATTACATATAAACTGTGTTTTAAAGTTTAGTAGTGTGACAGATCGTTCTTGTTTACGTGTAAAAGTAACACGTTTCACTGCTCAGTCTCCTCCTCCCAGATAGTGAGAAACACCACAGTAAATTTAGAAGAGGAATTTATTGCCGTAAATGACAACATATTTAAGAAATTAACATGAACGGAATCCAACAGAGACCTTTCACTGTAACTGATCAGAAAGCAACTTGTCTTTATATTAAACGCGTAAATGAAGAAAAACAATGACCTGCTTGTAACCAAAATTTCCACTTGCCTCGCGTCTTGACAGTACTGTGCAGGTTTCTCGAAAGCACAACAACAGCAAACAGCAAGCGGTTAACAGCTAAGCTAGATTTTAATGATTAACAGTGTCGTGTGGAGAGTAACTATTCCTATGAAATGAAATTCAAGACAACGATTTTAGAATGAAGTATATATTCAAAAAGAGTAAAACTTCGCGTGATCTTCACACATAGTATGGGTCTGAACAATGCTATGCTTAACAAATTGAACAATGATTTAAAAATGATAAAATATTTACAGAGAATTTCTAAGAAAAACCAGGTTAATCAGTTGATATGTTAACGCATGACTCAGGGAAGTGGGGTCGTCTTTCTCTCAGCTCTGAGCAAGTGAACAAATTTAACTCCCAGAAATCATTTCTACAAATTACGTGCGCAGTGTTGCAATCTTACCTCAAACTTCTTCTCTTCAAAAATAAATAACATTATTCAAAATTTGTATTCTCATCGCTTTCTAATTCATACCCGCTATTCATCCTTCCTGTCCTTTGCAAACAGTCTTTCTTCATCTGACAGATACAATCACAAGTCAACACAGCACTACTGAAGGCGGCCGTCAGCTACCACACTTCAACTCAGAACGTGTCAGACTGTGCAGAGGCAAAGATTGTGCCACGACAAGAGCAAACATTGTTTAACAGTAACGTAATTTGCTCTCCCTCTGACGTACACATCGATAGCATACAAAAATCAAAATGGCGTGCCCACCTTACAAGTGATCAGTGGGGCACGGAGGTGCCGTGTACTAGTATGAGACAGCATTATCAGCGCCTGACAGGATTTGATTGGGGCTCCAGTGTAGGTATCCATGTAGCCGGCTGGTTGAATCGTGCAATATCCAGATTTCTGAGGCCTTACGATGTGCTGGTGGCCCGAGATTGGACTGCATGGGAACGTGAGGGCAGGCACACCTGCTGCCTAGGTTTCGTTTAATCGTCGCAAGGGAGTATCGCCGAACTGTGCACCAAGCAGATTTAATCCCTTCACATCTGTATCTGTCATTCGACAACAAGTGTCACGCCGCACCAATGGTCGGAGACGAAGAGCAGCCGAACTGGAGAATTACCGTCCCACACCAGGCTGCCGCTAACATTACAACAGAATGCAGTGGTGCCATGAGTAATAAGCATGGGCTGCTGGCTAATGGTGTCGCATTGTGTTCATCGATGAACCAAAGTTCTGTACTATCCCAGACGACCAATGTTGGTGAGCGTGTTGGTACCTGGGGAGAGGGCCCATTCTTCCAATGTTTTGCAGGAGGTTGCGCAGAGGTGATACTCACTGCGTCATGGTATGGCGGGCCGTGTGGTGTGACTTCAGGTCACGGCTGGTAGTCACTGGGGAAACTCTGACGACACAACAGTGCCTCACAGACGCCCAGTGCTGTCTTACACGAGCACTATCGTGGTGTCATTTTTCAACACGACAATACTCGTCCGCATATGACTCGCGTCTACGAACTGTCTGCGTGATGTTGAGGTACTCCATTGGTCAGCAATGTACCCAGATCTCTCTCTCGAATGGAATATATGTGGGAACATAAAATTTGTCCCAGTGCCTGAGGAGAGGGTACTACGTCTTTACGGCACCATTCCCAACCGAATCAGTGAAGGTAACCAGACAAGAGTGGGTGCAACGTGATATAAGTGGGCTCACACTAGCAAGTTCTTCGTACGTTTTAGTCAGTGTTGTAATTATTGAAATAACATCCCTCAACCCGAGGTGCTTCGTTTTGAACAAAACCCTGAAACGACTGTCGTTGGTCATCACGTGGTCCAATAAGGCCCCAACAAGCATAGTAATAGTTATAATAAATACTATCACTATAAGTGTAGTCTTGAAATGATTGTTACAATAAATTAAGTCCTTTTAACATTGGTTTAATACGTTTCTCATCATATCGAGTGTGATGGTGCAGTTGTGAGATACTGCACTCGTATTGGAGAGGTCGTTAATTCAAATCATCATCAGGCTATTCGGTCGCGTTTCCTTCAACAATTTGAGGTAAATGCCTGGATAATTACGTTGGAAAAGTCACGGCCAAGTTCTTTTGCCAATCCGAGTTTGTCTTCTGCCTCCACTGTAACGACCTAGTTGCCGACAGGGCGTTATATCCATCCCTCTTTCCTATTTCATCTCAACTGTTTTATGACGTCCAAGACTGAAACTGCGTTTACTGATAACACTCACATACAGATTCTGTTGGCGTTTCCCGTGCTTTATCCGTTGCATGTGTCACTTTCGTTGGACTGTTTATCTTCTTTTCTACGTTTGTGGTAATGGAAGTGGTGGACTAAAAAGCATAATATTACCACGCTCAATACGATGCAGGAAAACTGGTAGCGTTTAAGACCGCTTCCAGTCGTCTCGGGATAAATAAATACGTCTTGTATGGTTTTCAAATGAATCTATGTGTTATGACTCCGGCAACACGTTTTCCCTGTTACGGGGATCTGCATCACTGATGAGTGGTTTTGGAATTCCAGCTCGCCCAGCAGTTAACTGCCATCGTGTTGTAATGACGCTGACAGCGACCGCGGATGCGACATGCGGTTCAGCGATGACTTTTTCAGCTATCGTTCGGTGATTTTTAGGCTCAATCCTCTTCAGTGACCGTCTGTCACGATTACTGGACACACACTTCCGTCGGCATTACGGCTTAGCGGACGACGCAAAAGGAGCGATGTGTTTTACTTGATAAAAACTTTCTTAAGCCAAGATCGCGTAAATATTTCTTTATTTACAACAACCTGTTTCGACAGACTTCAAATACTCAGGTTCATTTTGACTGGCATAAGCTTCCAGCTCAAAATGAACGCGTTATATAACAAACATTTTTGAAGACCTGAAGATTAGAGCAAAATCTATCGAAAACGGTTGTTGTAATTAAAGAAACATTTATGAGATCTTGACTGTAGAAAGTTTGTATCCGCCATACGAGTACCAACAATAAGCCAAAGTTTGGATTCAGTTAGGTCCGGCGTATTGCACTCACAAGTGTACAGAGCACTGTTATGACCGCGACTGGCATTTGAAACGTATTGAGGGCATGGCAAAAAAAAAAAAAGAAGGTTCAGATGACTCTGAGCACTATGGGGATCAACATCTGAGGTCATCAGTCCCCTAGAACTACTTAAACTTAATTAACCTATGGGTATCACACACATCCATGCCCGAGGCAGGATTTGAGCCTGTGACCGTAGCGGTCGCGAGGTTCCGGACTGAAGCGCCTAGAACCGCTCGATCACAACGGCCGACCGAAAGAGAATTAGAACCATTTAAAGATACTTAATTTTTTAACGTTATGTAACGACAGTTCATACAGGACACTTACAGATATTTACGCTGTGCAGTTTTAGATGAAATATTTCATACGATAAGCGAATTGCACTGTGTCATAGTTAACTGTCCGGAACTTCATCGAAACCTTCCAGAAAGTCAGGGAACACATCGTCAAACTCGGGCAGAAACGATCTCCAAAACTCAGGAAGACCGATACACCAGAGGCACAGGATTGCACCATCCCCTCGTTCTCCAAATACATTACATCCGCTTCATCTTCACCCACCAAAAAAATTCGCTACGTAACTTTCGAACTTAAGACTATCGAAAATTTTCTCACCATTGCAGTTGGTCTCATAATAGATTAAGAAAAAAACCTTTGTATACTCTGGAGAAGAATTTGGAGACAGCACGGTGATACAAAATTTATATGAGCTAAATCCCCTCTCCTCTGCCTCCCCTTCCCCCATGCCTCCCTCCCCCACCCCCTCCCCGAACTAAAATCTTGGATTCGACTCTGAAATACATTGACAACGTACTCGAATTATCAAACTTTCTTTTCAGGCAGAAGTTTTCCGTGCTGCAAGTGCGGCCAGAAACATCATATTAGGGCCAGAGATGAATATAGCGGCGTTGAATATAGTGCGGAGAAAGTGAGTTACTGGAAAGTGTAGTTAGACATTTAGGGCAGTGGTACTGAAGATGGAGAACTGCGTGAGAGTAGCGTACGGAGAAAGGTGCCAAACAGTCTTAATTTATAAAAATTTCGTACTCAGACATTATAGGAATGTTAAATCTATTGGAGGACTAGATTGGAAATGTTCGAACGAGAGTAACTGTGATGCGTAAATTTTTACAGTAGGCGGTGATCATGTTTTACCCAAGTGCCTGGGAAATCATACGTACGATCCATTTTCAGCATGACAGGGAGGCAGCCGATCGGTAGAAAAGTAATGAAAGTGAAAGGAATCGAAATGTGAAAAACGGAGCGGATTCATTACTGCTTCTCTCTGATCTGAAACATGAAGAAGTTCATGTGTTTTTTGATGAGTGTCGTGCCAGAAGATCGATCACTCGCACAGTTCACTGCCTACCTCGTACAAGATTACACTAATGAGGAAATGCATCTTCCTCTCTTCTGCGCCTCGGAGAACGACAGAAGCGTGTGAGAGTGTTCATTCTCGTTTTAACTGCTTCTTTGAGTCGGCTCACCGTAAACGTTACGTTTTTACAACTTGAGAAGAGAAGGAACAAGCTTACATTCAGATAAATGCCGTCGGATATGGCGCCATATCAAAGACTAACAAGAAAACCAAAGAGATAAATATTCATCCAGTATAAAACTGCCCAATGGCAGAATGGTGCTATGGACGGATTGTATACTTTTTGAAGAGTTTTTCACTCATAGCTTATTCTTATTGTTAGCTTAAAAAATACTTCTTAATGAAAGTAAGAGGGCTGTTCGGAAAGTTAAGTCCGATCGGTAGCGTAATGAAAACCACAGTGAAAATCAAATTTTTTTATTCACAACAGTTAGTCACACCTCGCAGCTACTTCCAGTACCCTCGTCACAGAAAGTAGCCGCCTGTGCTTTCCGCCAATTCTCTACGCCGGTCTGCCTTTCGTTGTTTGTGCCAAAATGTTGTCTTCGTAGCCAGCGGTTGGTTCATGTGAGCAGAGATGAGCAACGGAGGGAGCCAATTAAGGGCTGTATTGTGGGTGATCAAACACTTTCCATCGAAAATGCTTCTGGAGCATCTTCATAGAATGCGGTGCATGACATTTATGTTATATGGGCTGCATAGCTTCAGGCGAAATCTCTCACCAGATCTACATACTTGGTGGGAGACACCGTTGTTTGAGGAATTTCTACGTGGTCACTTGGCGCTCTGAAGTGAAAAGAGCGACGTGAAGCGATCGACAGGCACACCAAAGACACTGCCCAACAAATCTGTGCAAAGTTCCATCGGATTTTCACAGTGGTTTCCATTTCGCGCCTAATCGGACCTTACTTTCCGAATACGGCTCGTACTTACTTGTGATTAGACAATTTCTTTCCCTAAAAGACTTTTTTCTGATCCTGCTGCCTATTAGAGTATTTATGATAATAATTACATTTTTGTAAGTTAACATTCCTCCACTCCTACGACTGGGCTTATGACATGTTGAGGAGAGGGGGTAAAGAAAAAAAATCACAGGTCTGTTGCTAGTTGCTCAGTTTTGAAGAAGTTGTGGTGTCTCGGGTATTGCACAGGTAATAGCTGCTGAGTTTGTCAGAGCCATTGACCTCTTAATCAATGTGGATCTCATGAATGAACAGAGCAAGCAATCTGAAATCTTTAAATTTCATTCATTTTGCTCTTTTTCCCTTGCAGATGTAATAAGTATTAGAAGAACTGCGAGTTTTAACGTAAAGTGCGTATGTACTGACTTGGCCTTATGCAGAGTACGAAGTGCCGACATCGTTCAGGGGGATGGCCTTGGAGAACCGGAAACGGGAGCGTTGCCTGCCTGTCCCTTGCTGGCCGGTCCCTGCCTTAGGACCTGCGCCCTTCCTCAGGACCTGAGCCCCACCCATAACGAACATACGCCAAGGTCGTGCCGACTGTCATTGCATATTGTTTTCGATTCTCTGTGCGGTATGACAATTTGGCTGCGATTCGGGCAACGGCCGCGGGTAGCGCGCTCGAGGCATTGTTCGGCGGCACAATGCGGCGGCGGTAACCGTCGGCTCGGCGCCGTATTCCGTAATCTCGAACGGGTATCGAAACCCCGGCGCGCGCGGTCATTCTCCCCCAGCCCGAGCCGCGCCGCCGAGTCTCCGCGCGCGTTCCTGCACTCGGCGCACTTTTGTCTCGCAGCACCGAGCGCATATCGGGCCGGACCTGTCGGCCGCATTGACGTAATGAATGCCCGAGCACAATCACGTTTACGCCCATTTATCGCTCCCTCGGCGAGTCGACAATGGGGAGAAAATATCCGCGCGCAAGGTTGCAGGCAGCATTATGCCCGCGGCCTGTCATTACGGCCGGAAGCGGCGGCATCGGCGGCGAGGCGGCGAGGTGGCCACCGCTCATTACGCATTGTCGTCGGCCGGAAGTGACTTTGTGGGGCCGTCAGCGGCGCTGACAGGTTCCCACAGGGTGCGCAGTCCCCAGCCGGCCGGAGGAGACCCCTTCGGAGTCGAGTCGCGGGTCTCCGCGTAGACGTCGCGCAAGACTTGTGTTCGTCCCCGCGGGGGGCTCGCTCCGCGGAGCCCGGCTAATGTCTGTGATTACTCCGCGGCTGGCCGGATAAAGAGCTCTGCCGGCTGCGGAACTTCCACTCAGCTACGTCCGAGATCCGTTGGCTATTTCAACTCTCCAGAAGCCTTTTTTATCTACTGTAGCCTAACGGATTTACCTGTAACGATCAACTGAGATTGTTTTTTATCACACACACAAACACACCTGCACATGTGTTCAGCCGCACGAGCATACGCACGGGCGCACACACGCACACACATACACGTGTACACACTCATGAGGTGCTTGTAAGTTGAAAATACTCCTTGTCCTTGGAAATTAACTAAACTCCGTCCGAAAAGGTCTCGGAAGGCCGAACGGTACTGACCGACCGCCGTGTCATTCTCTGCCGATAGGGGTCACTGGATGCGGATACGGAGGGGCCTGTGGTCAGCAAACCGCTCTCCCGGCCGTTGTCAGTTATCGTGACCGGAGTTCTTGGAAGATTACTGCCAGGTACTGTAATTTACCATCTTGTTAAGTCATCAGATGATCAAAACGACTTGCAAAATGATTTAGATAAGATATCTGTATCGTGATAAAAGTGGCAATTGACCCTGAATAAGGGAAAGTGTGAAGTTATTCACATGAGTACTAAAAGAAATCAGTTAAATTTCGATTACGCGATAAGTCACACAAATCTGAAGGCTGTAAATTCAACTAAATACTTAGGGATTATAATTACAAATAACCTAAATTGGAACGATCACATAGATAGTATTGTGGGTAGAGCAAATCAAACACTGCGATTCATTGACAGAACACTTAGAAGGTGCAACAGGCCTACTAAAGAGACTGCTTACACCACGATTGTCCGCCCTATTCTGGAGTATTGCCGTGCGGTGTGGGATCCGCATCAAGTAGGACTGACGGATGACATCGAAAAAGTACAAAGAAGGGCAGTTCGTTTTGTATTATCGCGAAATAGGGGAGATAGTGACACACACATGATACGTGAATTGGAGTCGAAATCATTAAAACAAAGGCGTTTTTCGTTGCGACGGGATCTTCTCATGAAATTTCAATCACCAGTTTTCTCCTCCGATTGCGAAAACAGTCTGTTGGCACCCACCTACATAGGGAGAAATGATCATCACGATAAAATAAGAGAAATCAGAGCTCGCACAGAAAAATTTAAGTGCTCGTTTTTCCCGCGTGCCGTTAGAGAGTGGAACGGTAGAGAGACAGCTTCAAGGTGGTTCACTGAACCCTCTGTCAGGCACTCTATTGTGAATAGCAGAGTAATCACGTAGATGTAGATGTAAATGTAGGTTATAGCTGCGTCTCGCACTCGAAGCCAAAACCCCGTCTTCCACTAGCAATGATCTTACTTTACTGTGCTAACCACGCACGATCGCCTTCATAGCTAAGCCGACGAAGGCTTTGCCTGCGGAAACCAAGATCCCAGGTTCGAGTCCCAGTTTTAATCTGCCGGCAAATTTCAAATTAGCACGTACCGCGCTTCAGAGTGAAAGATTCATTCAGGAAACATCCCTCTATCTTCTCTTCTTCTTCCTCTTTTCCTCGTTCTTCACTTCATGAAACAAATTCTCAGACTGTTCCCTTTCGCTGCGTCGGCACTTGGTGTACGATTCATGTCATGTGTGTGTCACATAAAGCCACTTCGGTAATATATACCGGCGGCAAAAACGCAGCACCAAAAAATAATTAATTTAGAGTAATGAAATTTTGCGAGTACATTTGTCTAGGTAACATATTTAAGTGATTAACGTTCCAAGATCACAAGATAATGTAACCCGCCTCAGTTACACGGCTCGCATACATCTGAACACATTCGCACTCTTCCATGGATTCCATTAGCCACAGACAGTTGGGGTACACCATTTCCGCCCCGGGGGTACAGGGTGGCGGCAGGAAGGGCATCCGGCCACCCCTTAAATTAACCTTCCCAAATCCGATTAACCATGCCGACCCTGCGTCTTTGCGGGAAAAAGGCACAAGCCAAAGAAAGACCACAAGCGCGAAATAGGCCATTGCAAATGTGAAATTCTGATACAGTAATAACGGTGCAACCGTGAGAGTTTGAATTCAAGCATTTAATTGGGCATGCATTGGTTTTTACAGACGTCGGATGTCAGTTTGTGGGATGGAGTTACATGCCTGCTGCGCTCGGTCTGTCAATAAAGGGACAGTTAATTCTGTTTGTGGATGACGCTGGAGTTGTCGTCTGATGATGTCGCATATGTGCTCGATTAGAGACAGATCTGGTGATCGAGCAGGCCAAAGTAACCTGTCGACACGCTGTAGCGCACGTTGCGTTACAACAGCAGTAAGTGGGCGAGCATTATCCTGTTGGATGATGATGACGATGATGTTTGGATTGTGGGGCGCTCAACTACATGGTTATCAGCGTCCGTAAAAATTCCCAACCGTTTCTCAGTCCAATCTTCCATTTGCATGAATGATGATGAAATGATGACAACAGAAACACCCAGTCATCTCGAGGCAAGTGAAAATTCCTGACCCCGCCGTATCCTGTTGGAAATGCTGCAGGGTGCCTGCAATAGCCACGAGAGTGCTCCTGCTGTCACACGAAATCGCACCCCAGGCCATAACTCAATCAATTATTCAAAACGACAGTCAGAATCGCATTATTTATTTTGCCGCCAACCGGTTTCAACCCGCGATGGGGTCATCTTCAGGACAATTTACACTGTAAAGTTATAATTTAGTAAGTAATCATGTACGTAATCTACAAGCAATTAGTCAAAGTTACATAAATAAACAGATTTTTATATCCATTTGGTCGCTCGCTGGAGTCGTCACCCTGTCTGTGCACGGTTGGTAACTATGCATGGTTGGTTCTCTGCATGAGCTTAAATAACGGCCAACAACACGTGCGCAGACGGTAACGCCCTCCACGGTGACCAACGGTAGTTACGTGCTTAAGCAAGAAAGCGTATATTTTGAAGTTTGTTCTAGTTGTAATATAAAACATAATACATAATAAATAGTAATTATAACTAATTAAATCTCGAGAAATTTACAATTATTCAAAATTAAGATAACTGTTGTCCCATTCATTTTTCACATCATTTGTGGATACAGTAGAGCCCTGCTGTAGGTCTAGGACTTCCTCCTTCGCACCAACACACTGCCATGAATGGTACCGAAGCATAACCAGCTTTCAACAGAAAACGCAACAGACCTTCTCTCTGCCTGCCAATGAGCTCTCGCTTGACACCACTGACGCCGCAAACGGCGGTGGTTTGGGGTCAGCGGAAGGCACACTACACGGCGTCTGCTTCGGAGCTGTCCTTGAAGTAACCGATTTGTAGAAGTTCGTTGTCTCTCTATGGTGCCAGCTGCTGCTCAACTTCCTATTATAGGTGCAGCACGGCACGCCGAACACGGTGGCCTTCCCTCTCGGTGGTGCCATGTGGTCGTTCGGAGCCCAGTCTTCTTGCGACCGTACATTCTCGTGACTGCCGCCACCAGCAGTCACATACAGTACTTACAATCCTGCTAAGTGTTTCTGCAGTATCTGAAGGAACATCCAGCTTATCGTAGCCCAGCTACAAGACCTTGTTCAAACTAAGGTGTTGATAAAGGTGTCTTTGTCGCATTAAGGGCATTCTTGACTAACATCACTTCACTATGTCCAATCTCATGGATAACTAACGCTCATGATCGTTACAGCGTGTATTTAAAGCAAACCTGATTTATATCCTCATACTAGTGCTAGTAGCGCCACTGCCGTGCTACTGGCGCGAAATTTGAATAGACATCATCTTTCAGCCGTAGAAACACGCCTACAAACTTTCGTTTATGCCGCAGAGCTCCTTCTTGGTGTTGTGATTCTTTTTTCGTCAGTGTAGATCGCAAAAATTTTACCAAAAACTTAACATATAACCAGTAATACTGTAATATTGACTAGTTTAATTATTTATTGCTTTTAATATTGTCCACTGCGTAAAGTGTAATTTCGACGTTAAAAAACAAGTTCGGTGCTCAGCATTCTGTTCAAGTGAATTGCATCTTTGTTTGTAATGTTTGGTTACCTAAGAACTAGCATGTCTAGCAGTGGCTAGTCAGTTGTTTCCTGAAGATGACCCAATGAGAGGAAAACTGGTTATAAATAAATAAAAATCAGTAGAACAAAAACAGTGTACTTCTTGTTCAACCTTAAGTATGCTAATGTTCTGCCATGAAGTAAATGAAGAATCCATAAAAATAAATCACTAAACGATCCCGCTAAAGACGTATCGTCACATGTAGAAAGGTCTCTGTTGGATTCCTTTCATGTTAATTTCTTAAATCTGTTGTCATTTACGGCAGACATTCCACTTCTAAATTTACTGTGGTGTTTCTGACTCTATCTGGGAGGAGACTGAGCAGTGGAACGTGTTACTTTTACACATAATCAAGAACGATCTGTCACACTACTACACTTTAAAACACAGTTTATATGTAACTCATGTCACACAGTCTCATACTGGACCTACATCCGCTTTCTTTTATATACTGTATATGATAAGATACTGTCATCCCCCTTCCCTTCTGTGTGAAAGGATGAATGAGCAAATGTATTTCTAGGTGCATGATCGATGGTAGCAGACAAGCCGGTCTGCTAGAGAACAGTTGGACCGACGTAGAAACAGGTAGCTACGCTTTCTAAAAGAAAAGAGGTTTCTATTCTTGGTATGGTCCTGTCCGTCCCTTGTCATGTTGGTACAGAAAGCTGCCTCTCTGGTCACTCCCGTTGGTATCTGTGAAGCTCCCTCGGTAGGGGCCCAGGCCAGTCTGTCCATGGCAAGTGTCTGAAGTGGTAAGGTCTCCGGCTAAGCGCGTCTCTGTTAAGTCCGTAGGACAGTGGATTTCTTAAGTTCAGCCTAACCGAAAATTTAATCACCTTTATTTCACGTTTATATCTAAAATATCTTACGTTATCTTAAATTGCTGCCTCTCTGGTCGCTTCAGTTGGTATCTGTGAAGCACCCTCGATAGGGGCCCAGACCAGTCCGTCTGCGGCGAGCATCTGAAGTGGTAAGGTCTCCAGCTAAGCGTTTCTGTGCTAAGTCCGTAGGACAATGGAATTCTTAAGTTCAGCCTAACTGAAAATTTAATCACCTTTATTTCAGGTTTATATCTAAAATATCTTATGTTATCTTAAATTGCAACGCAGTGTAATTCGAGTGTGAAGTTCAGAATATCTTCCAGTAGTTGCTTTGTCACTACTTTGTGAGTAAAGTGGAACCACGTGCTGATGATCCGTAACTCTAACTAAGATCATCAATCTTAAATGCGAATGTGCGTGAGATTACAACGTCTCGTCTTGACAATATTTTTCAATATAGCAACTTTTCTTTATGTTCAACCCACGTGGGGTGTACTTTGTGAGACCAGTACCACGTGCTTATACAATTGTTTGACCCATCAGGTTAGTAGTAAGACGATAGTGACCAGTTCGATGTTTTTCTTTTGTAAATTGCGTTTCGATAAAATTTATTTTAATTATCAAAATTATTGTGGAGTTACACTCTTTGTGTAAACCAAGTTGACCAAGTGAAGCATGTGGTGTAATCATCAAAGTAGCCCTCAGTTTTTGTTTTTTTTTTTGGGAAGATTTCACAGAGAGTTAATATGAATTTAGTATATCAGTATGTGGTAATTTCATGACGGACAGGATTGCGCAACGAACGTAACTTCTTTGGGTGAAAATTGAATCGGTTGGTTGTGGTTAATTTCCTCTTGCATATGTTTCAATGTTCTTCGTGTATTATTTTACGAATGCGGTGTCGTATGCAGTCTCCCAATCTTGGCTCCATATTTGATGTGTTCCGTAAGATTACAAACTCACATTTCCACAATCCTAAATAAGGAACCAGTTTAGTTATGAATCAAGTTTAATATGCTGAATTTTTAACGGAAGAATGATGAATGTTAAAATAAATGTCCAAATATAAACTGATTTATTTCTTTTTATTTAAATTCTCTTTATATATATATATATATATATATATATATATATATATATATATATATATATATACAGGGTGAGTCACCTAACATTACCGCTGGATATATTTCGTAAACCACATCAAATACTGACGAATCGATTCCACAGACCAAACGTGAGGAGAGGGGCTAGTGTAATTGGTTAATACAAACCATAAAAAATGCACGGAAGTATGTTTTTTAACACAAACCTACGTTTTTTTAAATGGAACCCCGTTAGTTTTGTTAGCACATCTGAACATATAAACAAATATGTAATCAGTGCCGTTTGTTGCATTGCAAAATCTTAATTACATCCGGAGATATTGTAACCTTAAGCTGACGCTTGAGTACCACTCCTCCGCTGTTCGATCGTGTGTATCGGAGAACACCGAATTACGTAGGGATCCAAAGGAAACGATACGTTGTTTCATATCCTCTGGGGTTGTAGGCACATCACGGTACACATTCTGCTTTAACGTACCCCACAGAAAAAAGTCCAGAGGTGTAAGATCAGGAGAACGGGCTGGCCAATTTATGCGTCCTCCACGTCCTATGAAACGCCCGTCGAACATCCTGTCAAGGGTCCGCCTAGTGTTAATTGCGGAATGTGCAGGGTCACCATTGTGCTGATACCACATACATCGACGTGTTTCCAGTGGGACATTTTCGAGCAACGTTGGCAGATCATTCTGTAGAAACGCGATGTTTGTTACAACACGCAACTGAACGTCGGAGGTTTCAAGCGTCAAATTTAGGTTACAATATCTCCGGATGTAATTAACATTTTACAATGTAACAAACGGCACTGATTACATATTTGCTTACATGTTCAGATGTGCTAACAAAACTAACGTGGTTCCATTTAAAAAAACGTAAGTTTGTGTTAAAAAACATACTTCCGTGCGTTTTTGTATGGTTTGTATTAAACAATTACACTAGCCCCTCTCCTCACGTTCGGTCTGTGGAATCGGTTCGTCAGTATTTGATGTGGTTTGCGAAATACATCCAGCGGTAACGTTAGGTGACTCACCCTGTATATATATATATATATATATATATATATATATATATATATATATATATATCACCAATTGTAAGATGACTATTAAAATATTATAATTAATATTAGTCTGGTTGGGAATTTGGTAAGCTAGACTGGATACCTGGTGAAACAGTTGCTCAGTAACGCAAGGTTAACTTCCCCAGATAGCTCACAGCTTTTAACCCACTTTTACTGTCCTGAATATCAGCACCGCTTTCAGAACAACTTAATGCATCCACATTACAATGTAACCTACATTTGTATTTGAATTCTAGATATATCTGTGTTCATTATAATTTTGGCAGTATCATCATCCTTCAGTCAGACGTTCTTCCTAATGTAAGTTTACAGCTAAGGGAATGGAAACACTGGTACAGCCCTACCTCTGGGAAGATTAGTTTGGTCTTTGGAGTATTTTGGAAACACATGAGGCAATAGTGATCCTTCGACTTACCTTAGACTGAATAAAGGCAAACCTATGTTTATAGTTTTTCTCGATTTAGATGAAACTTTTGACAATTGTGAGTGCAGTACACTTTGAAATTTTGAAGGTAGTGGTGGTAAAATACAGGGAAGGAAATATGGTCTACAACTTGTACAGAGCGTGACAGTGTCTAGCTTACCCCCAACGTTGTAGACTCTGTCTATTGAGAGAGTAGTAAATGAGAAATTTGGGAGGTGAGTTAAATTTTAGGAAGAAGAAATAAAAACTTTGGGGTTTGCCAGTGATGCTGTAATTCTTTCAGAGACGGCAAACGACTGGAACAGATTGGCTAGTGTCTTGAAAAGAGATTTTAAGATGAATATCAACAAAAGTTAAATACGGTTGATGTAATATAGTGAAATGAAGACGCTGAAGGAATTAGTTTAGAAAATGAGACATTAAAATCATTAACTGAGTTTTCTACTCGCTCGCATAGCCGAGAGCGTTAAAGCACTACTTCCAGAATATGAAGAGGTGGCCCTGTCCTGGATCGAATCCGACTCGCGGATCAACTACAAGTGCTGCTGAGCCAGCCAGCCTGGATATAGTTTTAGGCGGCTCCCACAACCACCGAGGCGAATACCCGGCTGGTACCCACGTCTCATCCAGATACGGGTTACGCAAAGATTAGTGAAAAGTTCTCAAACTTCAACGTAGACTTATTCTAGACGCAGCAGATTGGGTACATAGATTCCGTCCTCGGGGAGTGATGGTATCAGGGCCATCAGCTGCCACTAACATTGCTTGAATCCATACAACACTGCCGATTCACTGGAGGAAGCGGACTCCCTCTCACTATCAACTCGTCTGAAAACTAACTGCAGAAACAAGGGCTGTAAAATGTGTCGGATCTTGAAGAAACGCTTTTAGCTTAGGGTTACTCCACCGTCCACCGGGCGTGGCCAACCGATCACCGTGTCATCTTCAACAAATGGCGGCATTTGGATACAGTAGGGACAGTTAATAAAATACACAAAATGCGACAACAACAGAAGAAGTAGTGTGTTTACATTTTGCGGCGTGCACTGCAGCTGTAGCGGTTATAAGCTAAGTACTGACAAACTTATTTGTGCTCTGTAGTACAATTATTAAATTTAACAGATTTCAGCGGTGTTGCGTGCCGTTTGTGGCGAAATAACGACTTAATAAACTTTTGTAATCGTTCGCTGGCTGTGTTTTAGAGAGTTTTCAGTATGTTGAAGTCCTTAGTAATTTTCGTGCTTTAGTTTTCAACTGACGTTTATTATTCTTTCGTGGTGAAATATTTCAGTAAAATTTTCATATTGTGTTTTAACTTCGCTTAGTGTTACAGTGGTAGTTTTAATTTTTTGGTTGTAACTAATAATTTTGTGAAGTTTTGCTGGTATTGGTATCGGCTGTGTTGTAGTAGTATTAATACAAGTAGCTGCTTTCTTAGTAGGCAGAGAATTTCGAGACTATTATTGTTAGTTCTTAAATAGTTCTACTGGTGTAACTGAACTTTGGTAACGTAGACGTATAGTTTTTTTCAGTAACTGTAAAATTTACCATGAGTGAAAAGTGTGGGCTCTGTCGTAGGTTTGTGAGTAGTGGATTACGGTGTGGGATTTGTTCAAAGTATTTTCGCTAGGGGGAATGCAGTGGGGAAGCCAGTGGTTATTTTAGGGAGATCTTCTCCTGGGAATGTAGAATCTGTAGTAGAAACAAGTTACTAGAGGAGCAGGAGCGTTAAGATCTGTGCCCTTTAGGTGCAGTTACAATGCGCAAAGGAGGAACTAGATAGGTTGAGGAGGGTGAAGGGTGGTGGGGAATGGGAACTGGCAGTTGGCAAGAAGGTAGCTAGGAAGAGGAGGTACTCAGACAGTTTTACTTTGCACACATGCAATAGATACGACCAACTGTCAGAGTTGAGTGAAGAGGATCCTCGTGTAGCCGTAGATGTAGGTAACTTGCAGCAGTCCTCAGCAATTAGGACGCCTAGGTTAGTTGCAAAGTCTAGCAGAAAGAAGGTTCTGCTGCTAGGTAGTTCCCACGGTAGAGGTGTGGGCCAGCAGTTGCAGGAAGTGTTGGGGAGTGAGTACCAGGTCACCAGCATTGTGAAGCCTAGTGCAGGGTTGGCTCAGGTGACTGAAAGTCACGAAAGAGGATCAGGTAGTGATAATGGGTGGAGCAGGGAACAATCTCGATAGGGACGGGGAATATGATGTCAGTAGTGACTTGGTTAAGATAGCTACTCAAACTGGTGGTACTAATGTGCATTTCGTGCAAGTTTCAGCGTCATGATCGGCCTCACCTTAATGCGGCTGTTAGGCGCGTTAATGTGGGGCTGGGGAGGGCGCTGATGGCGGAGGGCATGGATCACATCTCAGTGGTGCCAGTTGGGTCTATCAGTAGATAGGGTTTCACTAGGCATGGCTTGCACCTCAACAGGTATGGGAAAGGGAGGCTGGCTAAGCTTATAGGTGACAGTGTAGTGGGTGGTGGTGGTGGTAGTGGTATCACTCATGGAAAAATTCCTATAGTAGTTGGTGTTAGAGCTGCACCTTTTTTAGACTGAAGTCAGCTGATAGGTATACCTACTTAAAGGAAGTGCCTCTAACTAAGGGCTCACCTCCAGAGGATGTAATGTTTCCAAGTAGAGAAGGAATTAGCATATTTCATCAAAATATAAGAGGTATTAGAGATAAAGTTAGTGAACTGCTAATAGATGTTAACCCTGAAATTATTGGTATATCAGAGCACCACTTAAATAATTTGATAATTCAGAGGCTTCCTTTACCAGGCTATAGATTAGCTGGCTGTTTCTCAAGGAGTTCCTTGCGGGGTGGGGGAGTGGCTTGCGATCGAACCGCCGAATCTTTCCATCAGTAAATGGGGTATGTTCTCAACTGACTCGGTTGTTTTAACCCCTCCACTGACGGAATGACCCGCTTCCTACTTCCGTATGTATAAAGCCAATACGGACTTGTAGCTGTCACGCCTTTGCGCTTACTGCTACGTATTTTAACCGTAAATAGCTCAGCCCTAATGGTAAGAGGTAGTAGTGAATTCACGTTATTAATCTTTGAAGACAGCACAGCTGCTACAAGCTCAGCTCACTTTTACTCCACTCCTACCCTCGCCATTGCACCACATTAATTAGGTGCTACATGGACCTTGCTAAATTCACTTGCGTATACATTTTTGACCGTTACTCGCCAGTATTTACCTAATGATTAGTACACTCCTAACCGGACTATTTCCCAAAGAGCTGTGATGATTGAACGGGTTCGATCCACGGCCTACAGTGCCCTACAGTTCACACGGTAACACTGCCTACCTGACCCACTTAACTTGGTAGTGAGCTTATGTATCCAATCACCACTGCTAGCAGCAGTGGGTAATCCTATCAGCACGACGAGAGCAGCAGACTTACCGCCGAATCCTCCTGAAAATACTTATAACTACGGTCGCCAGCTCTGAAGGAGCAAAAGAATAAATCAGTTTTTTGGCTTGAGTTGAATTTAAACTTAATTCTGAATATTACTATTTCTGATCATTCTAGGTGATTCTACAAAGCAAATACTCTCTCAATTTCTGTGAGTTGGCTTGGTAATTACCACCAATACAACTTATGCAACTTAGGTTAACAAAATTCTATCCTTCAACTTATTTAATGATTTTGGATATTACTCTTTGGACAATTGATATAGAATTAGTTAAGTGACTTTACTTGAAAGGTTACTCAGAAAAATTTAAGTAACTATAAATAGGCGACTCATTCTGGTGTGACCATTGCTCTTTTCAACATTCTTATACGCTAAAGTATTCTACAACCAAAAGAATTGTAAATGAAAGAGGCGATGGTGGCCTCAGTCTGATTTCACTACACTATGTTTCAGGTTACTACACTTTACAATGAACAACATGCGTCGTAATTTTACTCATTACTATATTCTGTCTTCTGCACTTGCACAAAAGAAAACTGGTATTCTCCTTTTACATGTATACAAAGTTCGACTTAACAATTGCAAGCAGTCTTGCCTTGGGTAGACGTGTCGGTGCTGGTGGTGAGATGCATGTGGCTAACGCAGCTCTTCACGCCTCATGCCCTCAATGGCGGCTGGAACTACGAGCTGTAGCACTCGTATAAGCTACTGCACGTCCGCCATAAAATCTGGGCGCAGGAACTCTTACAATCAGCCCCAGTGGCATAGAGACGGCTTCGACAACCATTCGTCGCGTTCTACTCCACAAACGGCGACGATATTCGCCTCTTCGCTGTTGCACAATCACTTTTGCGTGAGCACAGTTACGCACGCCCGGTCACGTCAACACTCCCCAGGCCATTCCATTGTTCAGTCCCTGTGTCTCCAGCAACCTCTAGCTACGCTCGTATCACCAAGAGTGGGGGCGTTCCCCTACCACCTTTTCACCGAAATCATTTAGTATTTAAGAATATTTATATTTATTACCCTGGAGTTCATACCAGTCATAATAATTTACTACTAGCGCTTTATAACATAAATCATACAGTAATAACTTATAATTACCAAGAAAAAGAATACATTTGACTCCGAGGGCTTAGTGCATTGTCTGACAGGCAGCGCTAATTCCCAGTTTCGCCAATAGATGGCATCAGGGTGCATTCCCTGGCAGTCTCACACCAGCGCGCCCGTTTCCGACGCGCGGGCTCCAAATTACTGTCAGCCCACCATCATTTCAGTTCCGTTACAGGCTCTGTACGTAAAAAACAGTATTTCATTTGAGTCCATAGACGTATCACGACACTGCACTGAACAGATATTTGAAAGTTGTGCAGCATTAGTTGAATCTAATGAAACTAAACTTCTAATTGCTGTTGTTTATAGGTCCCCTAACTCCGACTTCAGAGCATTTTTGCTTAAGCTAGAGAGGGTTCTTGATTCACTTTGTAGGAAGTACCAGAAAGTAGTTCTATGTGGTGACTTCAGTATTAACTTTGTACATGATTGTACATGAAAATGGATGTTGGTAGATCTCCTAAATCCATATGATCTGATGCAAACTGTGTTTTTTCCAACTAGGTTGCAGGGGAGCAGTAGCACAGTCATAGACAATATTTTTATTCATTCTTCATTACTAGATGGGCATTCTGTTAGTAAAAGGGTGAATGGCCTTTCAGACCATGATGCACAAATTTTAACACTAAAACGTTTTTGTACTCTAACCAATGTCGTATTTAATTACAAACTACGTAGGAAAGTTAATCCAACAGCAATAGAGAGTTTTTCAAAACTTGTCAAGGAACAAGAGTGGCAAGATGTTTATAGTGCCGATAATATAGATGATAAATACAACGCTTTCCATAACACATTTCTCATGCTCTTTGAGAGTTGCTTTCCATTAGAACATTCTAAACGGGGTACTAGCAGTAATGGACAGCCCTGTTGGCTGACTAGAGGGATAAGGATGTCATGTAGAACAAAGCGGGAATTTTATCAAAATGTTAGAATTAGTCACAATGAAGCTACAGTAGCCCATTACAAACAGTGTTGTAAGGTGCTTAAAATGTTATTAGCAAGGCAAAAAGTATGTGGTATGCAAATAGAACAGCTAATTCAGAGGATAAAATTAAAGCGATATGGTCAGTTGTGAAGGAAGTGTCTGGTCAGCAGCACAAGGTTGACGATAAAAAGTCAGTTTGCAGTAATAATATTTCTGTTACTGATAAATCAGATATATGTACAGTATTTAACAACCATTTTCTGAGCATTGCTGGTGAATTAAATAAAAATTTTGTATCTACAGGAAATCATATAAATTTCTTAGCAAATGCCTTTCCGAGATTGACGTCTGAAATACTCCTCTGTGATACATACAAGAGGGAGATTGAGACAATAATCAAATCACTGAAGACTAAGGACTCTAATGGTTATGATGGAGTGTCTAGTAGAATATTAAAGTACTGTGCTGCACATGTTAGCCCTGTATTTAGCAATATTTGTAATTTTTCCTTTAGGAATGGTCAGTTTCCTGAGCGATTAAAGTACTCAGTAGTAAAGCCGCTTTATAAAAGGGGAGAAAGGGACAATGTAGATAATTTTAGACCTATTTCTATGCCATCAGTGTTTGCAAAAGTTATCGAAAAGGCTGTGTATGTAAGGTTAATTGATCATTTTCTAGCACACCATTTGCTATCAAATGTACAGTTCGGCTTTAAAAGTCGTTTGACATCTGAAATTGCTATATTCTCTTTTCTCTGTGAGGTAATGGATGGGCTAAACAAAAAGTTTCGAACGCTTGGCGTATTTTTTGATTTAACAAAGGCATTTGACTGTGTTGATCACACAATATTGCTCCAGAAGTTGGACCATTACGGAATAAGAGGAGTAGTTCACAACTGGTTCACCTCTTACTTTAGCAACAGGCAGCAAAAGGTCATTATTCACAATGTTGATAACGGCTGTGATGTGGGATCTGAGTGGGGTACTGTCAAGTGGGGGGGGCCCAGGGATCAGTGTTGGGGCCGCTCCTGTTCCTCATTTATATAAATGATATGCCCTCTAGTATTATGGGTAACTCTAAAATATTTCTGTTTGCTGATGACACTGGCTTGGTAGTAAAGGATGTTGTGTGCAACATTGACTCGGTTTCAAGTAGAGCAGTACATGACCTCAGTACATGGCTTGCAGAAAATAAACTAACGTTAAATCACAGTAAGACTCAGTTTTTACAGTTCCTAACACACAATTCAACAAAACCTGACGTTTTAATCTCACAGAACGGGCATATGATTAGTGAAACTGAACAGTTCAAATTCCTAGGTGTTCAGATAGTAAGCTGTCGTGGAAAGCCCACCTTCAGGATCTTGTTCAAGGACTTAATACTGCTATTTTCACTATTCGAACGGTATCGAAAGTGAGTGATATTTCGACACGTAAATTAGTCTACTTTGCTTATTTTTATTCACTTATGTCATATGGTGTTATGTTTTGGGGTAACTCTTCCCATTCTAGAAGGATATTTTTGGCTCAGAAACGGGCGGTTCGGGCAATAAGTGGTGTGAGTTCACGAACCTCTTGTCGACCTCTTTTCACGTGTCTGGGTATTTTGACATTGGCCTCTCAATATGTATATTCCTTATTGTCGTTTCTTGTTTCCAATATTAGTTTATTTCCAACAATAAGCAGCTTTCACTCGGTTAATACTCGGCAGAAATCAAACCTCCATTTGGATCGGACTTCCTTAACTCTTGTGCAAAAAGGTGCGCAGTATACTGCTGCATCCATTTCCAATAAGCTGCCACTCGAATTAAAATATCTTAGCAGTAATCCACGCGCCTTCAAATCGAAACTGAAGAGTTTCCTCATGGGTCACTCCTTCTATTCTGTCAAGGAGTTCCTTGAAAAATTAAGATGATTCTCATTGTATTGCTGATAGCGTTTGCTTAAACTTATGGACTGGTTTTCTTTCAGGTTCATGACCATTTATTTTTATCTGTTATTACTTTTTATGTTGTAAGTTCATGTACTGACACGTTCCATGACCTTGGAGATTTGCTCCTCAATTTGGTCCTACGGAGCTTGACATTTAAACAAATAAATAAATAAATAAAATCAGTCTTCAGGTACTACTGTTCATCGTCTCGCGTGAATCACTACGCCCTCAGAAACAGGCTTGATTCCACAATTTTTCTTCGTAATATAGAATTCACATTATTCATTCTCACTGGTTTCTTCCTTTGAAGTCTAGTTCACAGACCTACAAGTGATCTTCTGGGCTCTACATTTGTATTACGACTGTGATTTTACTTTACGATCAGATGGGACAAGCATCTCTGTACGTCCATCTTTTCAGGGATGGTTGCAAGACTCGGGCTGTTCGGTACAGGATGTCAAATGAAACACCTGTCAACCGTGTAATTTTCGAACCGTTATTTTGTTTGGCTACCAGTTTCGGCGATTTACTACGCCATCTTCAGGTCCCCTGACCGACGTATAGAAGATTCCAGCCTCGGTTCCGGTCAAAATAGGGGCCAGCATTGAAATACTGGTATCTGTAGATTTCCGCTTGATACAGCGATGGCTTCAACCATCATCAGAAAAGTCGGCAGACTATGGTTGAAGTTATCGCTGTATCAAGCAGAAATCTACAGATACCAGTATTTGAATGATGGCCCCTATTTTGACTGGAACAGAGATTGGAATCTTCCTAAACGTCGGTCTGCGGGCCTGAGGATGGCGCAGTAAATGGCCGAAACTGGTAGCCAAATAAAATAACAGTTTGGAAATCAGACGGCTGAAAGGTGTTTGTTTTGACATCCACAACAAGGATCTATTGGAGTTGTTTTGCTTTTGACCTCTTACGACGTTCGGAGGCGGAGGTTTTGTATGTTTGGATGGTGTTTTTATGTATGATTACTTTCGTATAGGGACACAAGTTGAGGTCAGAGGGAGGACCTAACGTCTCCATCCGACTTACGGTTCACAACCAGCAGCGTCAATTGCCCTCAGACACTATGCACCGCGAAGAGGTCCGGTCCAATTCATTTGCACACAGTCCAGCAGTACAGCTGCAAGTAACTCTCCCCGCTAATTCTGATAAATATCGTTTAGAAGCTCCTCGTCCAGACCGTGAAATCCGAAGGGGTGCCTACCGGTTGCCGTGTCATCCTCTGCCTTGTTATTAGGATGCTGTATGGAATGTGCGATCACCACACCGTACTCCCGGCTGTTCAGCAGACCTAGGAGCTGCTACTACTTAGTCGAGTAGCTCCTCAATTGGCATCACGAGACTGAGTGTACACCGTACCAGCCCTCGCACTAAGGAAAAATCTTTAGCAGTACCGGGAACTGAACGCGCGACCTCCGCATGGCAGATATCTACACTGACCACCCAGCTACAGATGCCATATAAATATTGTTTGCAAGCGTGAATACTGACCTGCAGTACCGCATGTCGTTGGCTCATTCAGCAAGACGTCGCTGATCCTGGGATTAACAAAGAATTTCTTAAGTAATCCCAGATGCAGCTCCAATGATCAATGAACGGTTACAGAGGCTCTACAAAACTGGGAGCAAGGTTCCTACAAAACCACGTTTATCCACGTTATTGTGGATTCCAAACTATGAATACAGACGCTTTCTGGAGGTTCCAGGAGGGGAGCTAATGTTAATAGTGGGCGGGAAGAGGGTGGCGGAGGGTGGGTGTGACACGAAGGGCTTGGAGAGCGGACAGATGCGAAAGCCAGCCCCACCGATAAACAAGCTTGGTTTACATTCTGACGCACAACGGAATCGCTTCTGAACAATCTCCTCCTATATCTCTGTCATCGAAACTGAGCGCCTTTTGTCATCAGACATTTCAGCATTACTTGCATTTTGCCACAGCCATCACTACACGATGACCGTAACGTTTTGGTCAGTTTCTCTCCGCATCGTTATCGAAAAAGTGATCTAGTACCGAAAATTCTTTCCCGAATAAAAAAGCCAATTAACAGCGTATTGTTCCTTTAGTTGATTTATTCAAAATAAGGTTTTATGGACCCAGTCACGCCACAATAAATAAGTAAATAAGTCATCTGGTAACAACAGATTAGGGTCCACGCATACACTAGTGTGCGTCAAAGAGGCGTCGAGGACTGCAGATATTAACAACTACAAAGAATCTTTGGCCGTCGCACTAGACAACAAAAGTCAGATCGATTGTTTATCATCCATGTTTTTTATCAAAACCATTATAATCAGTTAATGGCGGTAGTATACCTACGAGGAACTTGACTCACAGTTTACGTTTCTGCCACCATTCAGCGTTGCTCTTGTGCTGTTGCGGTGCTGCAGTCGCTGATGCTGGCGTGAAATTCATAAATTCCTATATGGCGGTCGGAGGAAAATGTGCATATATTTAAATTGAAATTATTTATTTTGCTGGCATATAAAACCTTATATTTAAACATTGATTAAAATGAATGTTTACAATAGGGATATATTTGTGTTTATGTTACACGAATATATGTTTCCTTGTAGTACTCACCCTGGTTCATTCGCCACAAAATCTGTTACAAAAGTTTTGGCACAAAACACATATATCGGGAAATTTGTGGTATTTAAAATGACTAATACTGACTGGAAATGCACAAAATGCCTTACAGACATGCTGTGAGAAAACTAAACATATCTTATGAATAGCTGTGGTGATACGAGCTAATTGCGAATTTCACCTTTTTTGTAAATGCAATATAAATGCTACAGTTTATAAAAATTAAAAGAACTGAACCTACTACGTACTTCACACTCATCAAATGCCAAAAGAAGGATAATGATGCCACCAATTATGACAACAAGCTATATTTAGTAGTAAACAAATTTGTAAAAAAAACTATAAACAGTTTATTTAGTTCTATCCATACACTGCCATACCTACGGATTCCTCCACGTGATTAGCCTCCATCAGACAGTATGATTGTCCCAGTTCATTATGCAACAAATTCCTATGTTCAGTTAAACATAATTAGGTGAAAACAGCCTACATGGTACTAGAGGGTAACTACTGTAGAGGAATCTGCTAGTCTGAGATGAAAAGATTGGCGCAGGAAAGGAATTCGTTGCGGGCTGCATCAAAAGGCCAAAAGGCTGAACACAAAAAAAAAAAAAAAAGATGCAGAGGTAGATGCAGGTGTAGATGATGATGAAACAAAAGACATGGAACAGCGATACGCAAGCATACAGATGACGGTAGAATTGCGTACACAGTACACAAGGTATAAAAGGGCAGTGCAATGGCAGAACTGTCATTTGTAATCAGACGAGGTAAGTGAAAAGCTTTCCAACATGATTATGGACACACGACGTGAATTAACAGACTCTGAATGCGGAAAGTTGGAGCTAGACGAATAGGACATTCAGTTTCGGAAACTGTTAGTGAATTCAATATTTTGGGGTCCACAGAATCAAGAGCATGCAGAGGACACCAAATTTCAGGCAGTACCTCTCATCACGGACAATGCAGTGGCTGACGGCCTTCACTTAACTACCGAGAGCAAAGGCGTTTGTGTGGAGTTGTCAGTGCTAACAGACAAGCAAGTACTGCGGAAGACAATGTGGGACGTACGACGAACATATCCGTTAGGACATAGTGGCGAAATCTGGCGTTAATGGGCTATGGCAGCGGGCGACCGACGCGAATGCCTTTGCTACCAGCACGACATTGCCTGCAGCACCCTCCTGGGCTCGTGACCAAGGCGGTGGACCCTATAGGACTGGAAAATCATCGCCTGGTCAGATGAATCCCGATTTCAGTTGATGAGAGCTGATTTTGGGGTTTGAGTGTAGCGCAGACCCCACGAAGCCGTTGACCTACGTTGTCAGCAAGGCACTGTGCAAGTTGGCGGTGGCCACATAACGGTTTGGGCTGTGTTTACACGGCATTGACTGGGTCGTCTGGTCCAATGGAACCGATCATTGACTGGAAACGATTATGTTCGGCTATCTGGAGATCATTTGCAGCCATTCATGGAAATAATGTTCCCAAACAACTATGGAAATGTCACCGGTCCAAAATTGTTGACGATCGGTTCAGAACATTCTAGACAACTCGAGTGAGTGATTTGGCCAGCCAGATCACTCAACACGAAAACCCATCGAATATATAGGGACTTATTTGAGAGGTCAGTTCGTGCACAAAATCCTGCACTGGCAACACTTTCGCTATTATGGGCGGCTATGAGGCAGCAGTATTTCAGCAGGGGACTTCCAACGGCTTGTTGAGTGCATGTCTCGTCTGGTTGCTGCACTACTCTGGGAAAAAGAAGATCCGACGCGATATTAGGATATATTACAAGACTTTTGTCACTTATTATACCTACTGCGTGTAGTATGTTTTTAGGTTGGACAGTACGTGCACTTAGGCGCATCACAAGCAAGCCGTTAATGTTTATTTTCTGCTGGGCAACAGGCCAGGTATTGACATTAAGACGCATGGACACAAATCGGATATTCTATACTGACAGGTTTAGTCCATTTCGCGCTACAGTTACGATGGTGCAGCAAAGATCAGGTAGTAAATTGCGTAATGCGGTTGTGAGAAGGCTGTTCGCAGAGGAAAGACAACTAACATATTAAGGTGCCAGTGATCAAAATATCTGTACCTATACCTGTAAAACCCTGTATTTTGGTGGTCGCGAGTTGAACACAAATATTTCGGGATTTTGAATTCGATCGCTTCCAGTGATTGATTCTTTGCTACCACGAACTTCGTCATTAGTAAACAGTTTATAGCCAGCTATGGATTTTACTGATTTAGTTGCATTGTGTGATTTCAATTGAGTGACGAACCTGTTCTGTGTTAGTCAAGAAAGTCGTGATAATGACGAACTTTCGAATGTTAGTGAGATTTCAAGCTTTCGAACTTGTAAGATTTTGTTACTGGTTCTTCGTGAATTAATGCGCAACCTGAGCACTTTTTCCGTACTTGGTACTGTCTGCAAATTCTCTACTTGTACTACATAACTATATTTTGGTTTGTTGCTTTGAATATTTTTCAACTGAGTTTTAATTTGATGCGAGACCGTCAACCACTTACAAATACGTCCTAATTTAAAACAAATTGTAGACTAAAATTCTAAATAATTTGATTTAGGCAACCTCTTTGTCCTGTGAGATCCTTTCCCAGTATTTACCTTTCTTTCCAATTGCTTACTTTTTGCTCATTGATTGTTATTGTCGCTAGTATCTTTACTAAATAAGTGTTCAGGAGTAAATTTATGTAAGGATTTAAGCTAAAAAGCGACGATGTACGACCAAATTTTACTGATTTCAGTCGTCATGCTAAAATATTAGCCGGCCGCTGTGGTCGAGCGGTTCTAGGGACTTCAGTCCGGAACCGCGCTGCTTCTACGGTCCCAGGTTCGAATCCTGCCTCGGGCATGGATGTGTGTGACGTCCTTAGGTTAGGTAGGTTTAAGTAGTTCTAAGTTCTAGGGGACTGATGACCTCAGATGTTGAGCCCCATAGTGCTTAGAGACATTTGAACTAAAATATTAGGTCGTGCGTTGCCCACAGCAGTTTGTTTGCCCAGTCGCAGATGAGTTATAGCACGCAAAGGCAAAGGCTGCCAAGATGCCATAATAACTCCTTACGTTCATTCTGCCACCTTTCTTGTGACGATCCTTCTGGAGCATCAGCCATATGGAGTATCCTGTTTCTCAGATGTTGCAGATTATCTGAGTTAGATTATTGTCCATCTTGATTCATGAGCTCTTCCTCCTTTCGGCGATTATGAGTCTTATATTGGTGCCTTGTTTTTCAGTGAATATTTGGTGTGTCTAATTTCTTCACCTGTTGGGACATTGCTACTGTTTTGGCTTCTGTAGTCGATATAGTACGGGGTCTCAATTTCCTACGACTGTCTTAACTAAGGATACGTCTGTAATCTCGTCATTATAACCGGGAGAGGGGTGTGCTGACCCCCCAAGCCCCTCTATTCTGCATCTCAAGGACGCCATTGACTGAGGATGACACGGCGGTCGGTCGGACCTGGTTGGCTCCTTGCGGCTAGAACGACGGTGCTTTGTAAGCTATTGGTAAACGTACCCTTCCGATCACTTGTTGTGCTGTCTCAGGAACTGTAGAGTATTATTTGATATAAGAGAATGCTTCAAACTACTACTCTCAGGAAATGTTACGAGTAAACAGTTGCTATGTCTTTTCCATTTCTCAGAGCGTTTTTATTTTCTTTTAGGGCTACAGGTTAGGTGTAGTCAACTGACCCTCTGAGCAGGTTACAAAGAAATTTAACAGCGCCTCTTCGCTGTGAATCAAAGCCTTCTATTCGTCTCCGCAACTGGTCTCTTTCCATTGAAACAGTTCTCCTCTTAACTTTTGACTTTGACCCAAGGCACCTTAAAGTTCACACCAATCATGAATGAGCTCGTTTACTTTCGGAAAATTCGGAAAATGAACGCCTAAGCCGTACCTACCACCACAGAAAACTCTAGACTCAACTGTAGAACATATTGAAGTGATGTTAAGTAGCACTGGAGTACTTTCATGAGTGCTTATGGGTGTTTCACAAGATTCATTTTACTGTTTGGATTTTCTTTCCAATTATTGTAAAAAAAATTATGCAGGGGGTTTTCCTCATAAAGATTCATCACAATATATCCATTGAACGTCTTTGGCCTTTCAAATAAATATCTTACATATAACTTTCAAGTTAACTGGATGTTGTCACTTGACAGTTACTATTACAGAATTTACACTATTAAATGAGCAACTGTGTGTCAGAATTTTCACTGACCCGCCATTAACATTGTCCAGTGCTCAGTCCTGTTGCAGGTTAACCTATGCATATATTTTGGACATTTCTGTCGTACTATTTAATCAGTAACCTGACAAAGGAATCCAGCTAATAATGTCTGAATATTTATTAGGCATAACTGGAAGACAGATGAATAACAAAAGTACCATTTCAACAGCAAGAAAAATATTAAGTTGTTGAATTATGATTTTAGTCCTCCATTAAATCAAAAAACCTCATGTCATGCCCAAACCAGTTATGTATAACTTAACAAAAACCATGCGGATAATTTGCATAACTGACGCTTTTACGTGAATTTAACGACATTGACCAACTCTGACACAGTGTGAAGCTGTCGTCAGCAGTTTTCAAGTGCATGGAATTTAATTATTCACATTAAACTAGTCGATCATGATGCTTAATTCCCCGGATAATAATATCCGGTTTTGTTTCACATCACACGAATGTGAAATTTTACTGTAGGAAAACCACATAGTCTCACTTCTATGAAGTTAACCCTATATGTCCCTCAACAAATTGATCATGCAATGCGGTCTGGCATTTTCCATACACTGGTTAGGTGATAACAGGGCCTGTTACGCTACGGAGTCATTTTCACAATGTTACTCTGGCTAAAAAATACCGAAACGTCAAGGAGCTCATTCCCTCAAGGAACATGTCCCACAAAACCGTTTCTGCCTACGTTCTTCTGTAATCTCCACATTGGTGTGCATCCTTCGCTGGCCTCACCACAAGCTGGGAGAAAGCTTTCCCATTGGTTGAACAACTTCTTCCTATTTCTGTGAATGCTTTTGTATTTAGTCTTAAGTTCTAGGTTGTATACGTCCTAAGCCAATTTCAAGCTATTGTTAACATTTTTAACTTATATGTTTTCCAAATTTTTTTATCATATGTTTGTTATGTTCGTTGCAATTGACAGTTCTCACTGACAGGTAGAATGGTCATGAGAATGCGTTAGGGTTGTTCGTGTTTAGTGTTGTTTGTGTTTAGTGTTATTGCAGGCCTGTTACGTTACATAAAGGATGTGAACAGCCTCAGATGTTGAGTGATCACTGTGAAGGACACAGAAATGCCATGTGCTAGTGTGAGTTAGCATTATCAGCACCTGACCGAGTCTGGAAAGGGCCTCATTGTGGGTCTCCAGTTGGCCGACTGGTGGAATCGTGTAATATCCAGATATCTGGGGCATTCGGGTGTGACTACATGGGAACGTGGGAGCAGACATAATCTTCATCAAAGTTCCTCCACAAGGAAGGATCGTCTTATTGCGCACGAAGCATATTGAAACCCATTCATATCTGCGCCTGCCATCAGAACAAGTGATGGACTCCCTGCACCATTTGTATCATCACGCATCACTGGTCGGAACATTAGCAGCAGCCGACCATGGAATTACCGTCCCATATGTATACTGTCATTAACATCACAGCTTTGGAGTGCTGCTGTGACTAGGAAGCATGGATTTCTGATGAATGCCATCATATAGTGTTCAGCGGTGATTCGTAGTTCTGTATTATCCTGGATGTTCGTCGTCGGTGATCATGGCGACGACCTAGTGAGAGATCCCGTTCTTCCCACATTTTGAGGGGCACGGATGGGTTACTGTTGGCGACATGCTGTGGGCCGCCTTCGAAGATGATTTCAAGTCCTGGCTGCTAGTGACTGGGGTAACTCTGAGGGCACAACAGTGTGTCACAGACATCCTACATCCTCATGTGTATACCTATGATGCACCAGTATTGTAGTGCAATTTTTAATTTTTTTCATCCACCATGGGACGTTGTAACCCGTCAGTGTGCTGTTGAGGGCCAGCAAGATCCCCAGCTCTGTCTCCAGTAGAACATACGTGTGACCAGCTCCAACTCTTTCTCAGTGCCAGTATACAGGATATCAAGAACCAGTTACAACATCTGTGCACCAGGTTGCTTCAGGAAAGGATACACTGGCTTTATAGCACCCTCCCCGACAGAATCAATGCGCGTGTCCATTTACAGAGGGGATGCAACGACGTACTGATAAGTCGACTCGCACTGCCAAATTACTTGTAAATTTGACCCTATTTTGTAATTTCTGAAATAATGTACATACCCTCTCTACACCTGAAGTTCCATTTCCTCTCGTCTGCCACTTCTGGGCGCTTCGCTTTTTTTCTGTCAGGCAGTATACAGTGTTAAGCGAGAGCGTTGTGATCACCAACCTAACAGCCCGTAAGTCCACCTTCAGCACAGATAACAGCGACGACGCAAGCAATGAGGCCTCGGTAGATCGCTGGAGGGAGCTGGCACCACATCTGCACACACAGGTCACCTAACTTCCGTGATTTCCAGGGAGGGGGCAACGAGCTCTGACACCACGTACAATCACATCCAAGATGTGTTCGATCGGGTTCAGGTCTGACGAGATGGGGGTGGGGGAAGAACATCAACTGTAACTCGAATCACTCCATCACACTCCTGGTCTTGTGACATGGCGCATTATCTTCCTGAAAAATGCCACTGCCATCGGGAAACATAATTGTCATGAAGGGGCGTAAGAAGTCTGCAACCAGTGTGCGATACTCCTTGGTCGTCATGGTGCTTTGCCCGAGCGCCACTGAACCGATGGATGCCCATGTGAATGTTCCCCCGAACATACTGGAGCCGCCGCTAGCAATACAGGTGTCAAGAAGCTGTTCCTCTGGATGACGACGGATTTGCGCTCTCCCATCGGTATGATGAAGAAGCTATCGGGATTCATCAGAACATGCAACACTCTACCAATGGCCCAACGTCCAGTTCCGACGTTCAAGTGCGCATTTCACTCGTAGTTGCCGTATAGTGGTCTTAGCATTGGCACGCGCATGGGTCGTCGGCTCCGGAGGCCCACTGTTAGAAGTGTCCGGTGCACTGTGCGTTCACACACACTTATAGTCCGCCCAGCATTAAAGTCTAATGTCAGTTATGCCACAGTTTGCCACCTCTCCTGTTTTACCAGTCTTCCCAGCCTGCGACGTCCGACATCTGTAATGAGGGTCGCTATTCAACCCTATGACTTCATCTCGGTTTCGCCACGTGCTGAAGACACTCACCACAGCACTCCTCGAACACCTGGCAAGTCGTGCAGTTTCCGAAATGCCCGTGCCGAGCCTCCGGGCCGTCACGATCTGCCCTCCGTCAGACAGGTCCCGTGCCTTCCACGTTCAGGGGCAGCACGCTCAATGATCCTACAAGCACCTTACGTGTGTCTGACTAGCAGTCAATCCTCGCTAGGTAACGCTGCTTGGCAACTTCCTTTAAATCTTCAGAAATGTAAAACTGTGCACTTCACAAAATGAAAACGGCGTATCCTATGACTACAATATGAATTAGACACAGAATACAAATACCCGGGTGTAGCACTTTGTTGGGATAGGAAATGAAATGATCAATTAGACTCAGTCGTGGGTAAAGCAGGTGGTAGACTTATGTTTATTGGTAGAGTACTGGGGAAGTGCCAACAGTCGACAAAGGGGACTGCTTACAACCCCTCTCCCCCCCCCCCTTGCCACCGATTCTAGAATACTGCTCAACTACGTTGGACTCGCAGAAAACAGCACTAACGGTGGATGTTGAACGTATACAGAGAAGGGCAGCACGAATGGTCACAGGTTTGTTTGATCCATGGGAGAGTGTCACAGAGATGCTGACGGAATTGAAATGGTAGACTCTTTAAGATAGATATAAAGTATCCCGAAAAGTCTACTAACAAAGTGTCAAGAACAGCTTTAAATGGTGACTCTAGAAATGTATTACAGCCTCCTACGTATCACTCACAGAGCGATCATGAGGATGAGATTAGAATAACTACAGCATGCAGAGAAGCATTTAAACAATCATTCTTCCCGCGCTCCTTGCGTGAATGGAACGGAAAGAAATCCTAATAACTGGCACAACGACATTCCACGGTGGTTTGCAGAGTACAGATGTAGATAAACCTCCATACGAGCTCTAATTTATCTGACTTCGTTGCGGCCATTTCACGAGAAGTATGAGTGAAGAAGCAATAAGTTTCCTGATTCTTTTTGCAATGTATGCTCTCTTAACGTATGCAGTAAGCGTTTCCGGCAGACGCATCATCTCTCCTGTCCTCTCTGCCACTGTGGTTCGTTGAGCATCGCTATGCGCCGATTAAACTCCGTCTATGTAATAGCTCAATATGCGAACAACGTCGGGGAAATTATTACTTTTTAAGGAAATAAATTGAAGTGTTGGCAGTGGGCCATGATTTACTTCATACTCTCGGAAGTCATGACAGGTATGAATACGGGCGACAACAGGCAAAGCTATGCTGTAGTTAACAGAAGAAAGCGACAGTTCGTAAACCAGTTTACAGCGAGAAATGAATAGAGTCATTGCAGGTGATTCAGATAGTATCCAAGTGCGTGGCCCAGGTAACCCAGGGGTAGTCAGTAGAGCCGTTTGGTGGTGAACACTGAGTGACGTCACCAACTTTGACCTTCGACTCCATGTGGTATCGTTGCGTATAGCGACTGTATAATATTATAAGGAAGAATAGAAATGCAGCAATCAGTAGCAATTCCGTTTTTTATTAGTCTTGCATATCCAGATTTCAGCTATAAATGACCGCCTTCAGTGCATTTGAGTGAGTTGTAATCCAACAAACTCCCAGCGGTACATGTCCCCATACGACTTTATTGGTATACAGGCAGGAGGAAACCGCAATGTACAGGAATAAAGTTGTATTGGGACATGTACTGCTGCCAGTTTGTTGGCACTTAAAAATTTTGTGTATCACAGAGCAGAAAGATGAGAATTCTCAGTATCTACTACGATGTCACATGATAGACGGTTAACGCATATTAGCTATTCAACGCCATTGCAACACCATGCAGAAAGAATTTAAAGACAAAGTTGACGAGGAAAGAGCAAAACGTTAGGACGATCGACAGATGATTTGATATGGATTCATTGTTCTGTACATCAAGAAGCACTTTGTGCCAATTCTGCAGGCGTGTACCACGTGGTGAAATTAGTGGTACGAATAGCAACTTTCCTCAAGTACGAGGGTTGGAACTTTAATAGTGGCAACTATTTATTTACAGCTCGTACAAAATAGATGCGTGTTTCAAAGTTTTACTGACCTTAAAATTAGTCACGAGCATTGTGTACAACTCGTTGCCAACGATGTGGAAGTCGTAGGATACTCTTAGCACAGCCAGTTGTGTTGACGGTTCGAGCGGCACGGTCTATTGCCCGACGAATTTGTAGCAGTTCTGAAGCGAATGCCGTGAAGTGTTTCCTTCAGTGTCCTGCAAAATGATGGTCAGGTCCAGCAGAAAGTGTCATCACTTCTGTCTCTCTGCTGTTCATTTTTGGAACACAACCTACGACCAGCTTAGAGACAGAAGTGATGACACTTTCTGCAGGACCTGACCATCACTTTGCAGGACAATGCACCAGTACGTACAGTGCAAGCTGATACTGATTTGTTTAACTTATGGGGCTGGTAAGTGCTGTACCACCTACTGCACTCCCCTGACTTAAGACCTCGTGAGTTCAACTCGATTTTTAAATTGAAGGAAACACTTCACGGCATTCGCTTCAGAACTGCTACAAATTCGTCGGGCAATAGACCGTGCCGCTCGAACTGTCAACACAACTGGCACTGCTAAGAGTACCCTAAGACTTTCACGTCGCTGGCAACGGGTTATACATAATTCTGGTGACTACTTTGAAGGCCAAGAAAACTTTGAAACACGTATCTATTTTGTACGAGCTGTAGATAAAATAAATAGTTGCCACTATTAAAGTTCAACCCTCGTATTATTACAAAGATAGTTACAGTAGTTTTTGGCGGAATTGAACGAAGGGCATGGAGACATTACATATTACTGCAAAGTACGTTGGTTAGGTCCAGAGGCTTACCTGGAACGATTTTTCGATTTATGAAGCCGCTGTTGTTGAATTTATGAAAGAAAAAAGGGAGTAGGATTGAAAATTAGAACACGCGGAGTGGATTGCAGGCCTCTCGCTTGACTGTAGGACGTTGCAAGATGAGAAACAACTTATTTCGGATTTGATGGGGATGCATTTAAAAAGAAAATCCACTGTGAAACGGACAAATTCTGACAAAAAACACAAGCCATTTCCATAAGCTCACTGCCGTCAAGGTAAACGCGAATTGGGAAGAATTCGTAGTGGTACTGGAAGAATTATGAGAATAGTTTACTAAACGTTTTGGGGGCACTGCCATTCTTACAACTGTTTTTGAGCTGTTTTCAAGGCCTTTTGCCGTTTCAGTTGAAAGTGCCTGTGAGCAAGTGCAGGTGGAACTGACCCATCTGCACTGTAATTCCCGTTTAAAAGACAAAATTTTTTACTTTAAAATTGTCCAGGTGTTCTACGTTGCTTTGTACCAGATATAAATTTTATGTCTTCAGGTTGCCAAAAATAATTAGATAATACTGACAATTTGTTTTCGGTGTGATCCGTGTTGTGAAGAAATATAAAACTAATTCACATGCAAGCCGTCGCAGTTCCCCCCCCCCCCCCCTGCCCCCCCACCGCTCAAACACTGTGATGTGATGATGGTGGAAGTGTGAAGTCAGGCGAAAGACAGAGCTCCATAACTGTGCGAGAGCAGTGCATGCGTGCAGAATTCTTGACCGTCCTTGATACAAATTTTCACACGTAATTCCCACATCTTTATTTAATCGTAACAGTCACTATGTACACTGATGGTGGAAAAGAGAAAGAGAGAAGTTTCATTAAGTTTTGTCCTTAGCGTTCATTCCATCCCAGTCTAACAACCGCTATATTAGTTTATGACAAACTACTCCTGTATTCATTCGGTAAAACAGAGCGACTCAGCATTCTTCCGATGCTGCCTCTCCTGGGGCTAAGTGTTGGGAATATATAAAATCAAATATTTGTCGTTTCCTTAAAAGACTCTCTAAGTAGTAACGTTAAGAGGTAAGCGTAAACAACTATGACAGGTAGTTAAGAGGAGTGGATTACTAATGGCTACTTAGTTCTTTGCTATTCTTTAGAAAGGCATAGGTCACTGTGACTACTGTTCAACGAGTTTCACTCTGTTCGTTTTGTGATTGGGTGAGGGTAAGAAACATCTCATCTGATGTTTGTGCTGCAGGAGGGCTTTGGTTGGTGCATCTCGACAAGAGAAATTCGACTCTAGTTACTCTAGCGTCTGGAAGGCCATTTTAGACATAAATCAATCGAAATTTCGTCCGTGAACATTGGACGACCACAATGTGAACTAAAACGAGGTTGTCGAATTTTCCAACAAAAATTCTCTTACACTAATACAGAAAACATTTTCCTTGCAGTCGCATTATAATATTTTACCATGACAAGGTACAACTACCTACGACTTTTTTTCGTAGATCACGTGAATATATTATCTGTGTTCTTATCGTTCTTTACTTTTGTCGCACTCCCGAAACCACGTCATTTGAGCAATACCCCTGCTGTATATTTCGGCAGTGTTGGCGAAACTACCAAAATCACATAAGATCTAGTCACCAAACCGAGTTACCGCTAGTGCCTAGCATAAAACACTCAGTCCAGCCTCATATAGCAATGCCCCAAAGAGTTGGTGCTGTTCTTATCACATTGGTCTCCTACTGGGGAGGAGCTTTTGGCCAACGCCTGGCTTCTTTGTACAAGGCCACAGTCAGTCTGTTCCCACATGCTCCTACGATGGAGATACTGTCTTTGGCTACTGACATCAACGAGACATTACGCTGCAACCATTCATCCAGTCCTGCACTTCTCCCCAGACAGCCCTCCCCAGAGTATTATTAGCAAGCTAGTACTTCTTTCACCAGATGGCAGTGCGAGATAAGAACCATTAACTTTTCTAATTAAAAAAAGGTAATCGTAGGCTAAATGTGCTTGATGTGGCGTGTGTGCACTACAGATCCAAAGGTCTAGAACTTAAAGCTCAGTCGGGCTTGGGATTTTTTCCTGCGGCTTATAGTTCTTCCATCTGAGGCAGTGATTTGTACACGTGAGGAATGCCAAGTGCCACAGTGCTTCTGAGAGCACTATAGCTTGCTTCAAAGGCCGGAGGACGCCTGTAACGTTGCCTGTAGGACCAAGCTTCGTAAAGCACTGTAGCGTTCAGACCAGTTTTCAAACTGGGTCCGGCTTAACCTACTAGCAACGTGAGTACATCGTTATCGAGGCTGTTCTGTACTTCTGTATCCTGAAAATTTTAGCTCTGTGAGTCGGTTTCCCCTACAAACGATGCGTTGCTTTTTTATGAACGGAAGTATCCAAAACAAATTTATTTGTATATCAGCTATCGCAGTAATCGCACGTGCTACAAAGATAAGACATTGAGACATGTAATTATCTCTAGAGTAGGAATTTTTCAGTTCTGGTTATCATCTCTTTGTGGTTCAAGAATTTGCTTCTGCCATATTCTGTTGTTTTACTAAAATATAGTTATAGGTTCTGGCAGTCTCAGAAAAATATTAAATTGTATGTACCGATTTTTGTCAAAATTTAATGATTAACCGTTTCCTTTGAGTCATAACGTACTATTTCGTATATACATTCATTGAGTGCCTTTTCAAAAATAGGACTGGTGCTACTATTTATTTCTGTGATCATAGTATGCGCAAAAGGGGAATAATGTTCACCTTGAGACACTGCAAGTCAAGAGCACTGGCGTGTATCAGAAACGACAAACAGCCGAGAGGAAAGTGTCCGACTCTTCAAACTCAGTGTGCGTCGTAATGAGTGGTCCGTCTGGTGAAAACTGCTTACAACGTGCACGTAAAGCAAGATTCTGACATTCAGATTCGACTACTCCATAATATTTTTAACTTTAGCCTGAGAATGTGATAGCTCACAGGAGTCTTAGCTGTGCCCCAACGTATTCTGAACGATGATAATTTCTAAGGTTTAATTGAATCAACTGCGAGTTCTTAGTGAAACATTGTAAATTATCTAAACAAAAACAGTTTATTGCCTTGTTTCACAAATTTTGTTATGGTTACTGCACAACCTAAGTTTAGGGCCATAAGCCCATTTTAAAATACATTACTGATTCCAAAGATGATAAAGCAAAAGTAAACGTGATGATAAGACAAATATAAACATCTCAACTTCTTAATGTATCGATCCTTGGCTTAATGTAAAATTACTTCAATGACCATTTTTTGACAAATTAGATATGGAAATACACAATTCAGTAATTACACTAACATGGTTAAATATACCTAGAAATAAAGTTATGCATCATCCTAGAACTTTTTATCTACTGATGGACTGAGGCCCAAAATTGGATTCAGTAATGTACTTGAAAACGTAAGTTGTGCACTAACCATAATAAAATTTGTGAAACAAGGCAAAAATCAGTGTTTGGTTAGTTAATTTCTAAGCCATTGATACTAAATAATTTCTAAGTTATTGATACTAAATGGAAATTTTTGGAGACTGGAGAAGCAGAATACATCTCGACGAAGTCATCCAAGGGAGGTGCCCAACTGCCAAAAGGCGTGTTTCGCTGTATTTCGCTGGACGCTACATGTTTGTACACTACATCTATTCTACTTCTCAGCTGTACCTGACTCCATGAGTCGATATTAACAGGTCAACCTGAAAGGTAAATGTATTTATTGACAGATATGCTGTGTCCCAAGTATGCCTACTTGGCTCACACTTTCTGTGCTGCTGGATCCGTTACTGGGAGTGAGGAGTGAGGAGGGGAAAAATTATCTGGGAATTACAAGGATGTATTTGTAAACTGTGCGGAGCTCGTGCCAAAAATGTCAAGCGCTCTCCTGACATTCTGCTTCCTCGGCGCGGAAACCAGGTCGTTACGGAGCACATTTGGCAACAGTTTTTATGGGCGGAAATTCACAATACGGGGCCGGGGTACTTGAGTGATTTGGCAGCGAGCCCTTGGCTGCCTGTGAAAGGAAGCTGACACCGTCGTGAACCGGAAAGTATGGTTTTACACTGTGATTGCAGATTATGTTAGTTGTGCAAGACGTTTACTGCTCCCTAACAATGCAACGACATGGGTGTGCGAGGACGTTAAAAAACGCTCTGTGATGTCAGCTGATTATGTACGGTTCAAGATGACTTACCAGAGTCGAAATCGCTCACAGCATACACATATAATATGTCGTTTACAGCTGTATGTTTGTTTTCTTCTCAAGCAAATATGTTTCATATATTTGTATTAGGTACCTTTCATTGCTATATAATATAGACACATAAATTTGCTGCCACGAACCACTATGTGTCTCATAACGAAATATGCGTAGATGAACAATTATATTTTATGTTAAAGGTCACTCTTGATGCTTAGTACGAATAGGTGAAATATGTTAGGTTGAAAAAGGAAAAAAAAAGATAATTCAGCTGCAAAAGCTGAATAATATTTTTTCGTATGCAGATGATAAACATAATGATGTACAAGCAACAGTTGCAGAATGGCTGAAAATATTAGCAGTGTGTGTGTGTGTGTGTGTGTGTGTGTGTGTGTTCAAATGGTTCAAATGGCTCTGAGCACTATGGGACTTAACATCTGTGGTCATCAGTCCCCTAGAACTTAGAACCACTTAAACCTAACTAACCTAAGGACATCACACACATCCATGCCCGAGGCAGGATTCGAATCTGCGACCGTAGCAGTCGCGCGGTTCCGGACTGAGCGCCTAGAACCGCTAGACCACCGGCTGTGTGTGTGTGTTTTACTGAAGTTTTACTTGTATTAAACATTTCTGGACTTTTATATGTATTATATCTAATTTTCATACTTCAACCAGCTTATTCTACAGAATAATTCTCTATTTTTTAAATTATTGTATTTCTAAGCAAATGAGTTCAGGTACAAATGCCATTACCGAAACATAAAACTGCCACAACAACATAAACAAAATCTCTGTGAAATATGGAAATTTTGTGCAATTAACTTACGGAGCTCACCTCTCATTCTCAAACTTGTTCTTATGAAGCAACTGAAGCTACTGAGTCTTTACTTGGTGAAACTTCTGAGTAGGTGAAACTACAGACTCCTTACTTATTTTTATCATTTAAAACACTGACCTACAGAATTTTCCCTGACAAAGACAACTCAAATTTAACCTATTAATTTATTACCCACAATATACAAGCTCAACGCAATCTGACTGCTATACAGTGACAACGTGGCTTCAAATAATTAACACAAAAGAATGGCCCTGAATTGCAAGAAATCCTAACAAAAATCCATACTTTTTCATAAGTCACTTACCTCACAGAAGATCTTCATAACACTAACTACAGCAATTACAGCAAGCAACAACTACAGCCAGCTAAATACGAGGGTTGGAACTTTAATAGTGGCTACTATTTATTTACAGCTCGTACGAAATAGATACGTGTTTCAAAGTTTCACTGGCCTTCAAAGTAGTCACCAGCATTGTGTATAACCCGTTGCCAGAGATGTGGAAGTCGTGGGTTACTCTTAGCAGTGCTAGTTGTGTTGACAGTTCAAGCGGCGTGGTCTGTTCAAATGGTTCAAATGGCTCTGAGCGCTATGGGACTTAACTTCTGATGTCATCCGTCCCCTAGAACTTAGAACTACTTAAACCCAACTAGCCTAAGGCCATCACACACATCCATGCCCGAGGCAGGATTCGAAACTGCGACCGTAGCGGTCTCGCAGTTCCAGACTGTAGCGCCTAGAACCGCTCGGCCACTCCGGCCGGCTGCGCGGTCTACTGCCCGACGAATTTGTAGCAGTTCTGAAGCGAATGCCGTGAAGTGTTTCCTTCAGTTTAGAAATCGAGTTGGACTCACGAGGTCTTAAGTCAGGGGAGTGCAGTAGGTGGTATAGCACTTAGCAACCCACTCAGTAAAACAAATAAGTAACAGCTTGCACTATACGTGCTTGAGCATTGTCCTGCAAAATGCTGGTCGTAGGATGTGTTCCAAAAATGAACAGCATAGAGACAGGACCTGACCATCATTTTGCAGGACGATGCTCAAGCACGTATAGTGCAAGCTCTTACTTATTTGTGTGATTGATGGGGCTGCTAAGTGCTTACCACTTACTGCACTCCCCTGACTCGATTTCTAAACTGAAGGAAACACTTCACGGCATTCGCTTCAGAAATGCTACAAATTTGTCGGACAATAGACCACGCCGCTCGAACTGTCAACACAACTGGCACTGCTAAGAGCATCCAACGACTTCCACATCGCTGGCAACGGGTTATACACAATGTTGGTGACTACTTTGAAATTCAGTAAAACCTTGAAACACGTATCTATTTTGTACAAACTGTACATAAATAGTTGCCACTACTAAAGTTCCAACTCTTGTAAAAAGATTCTAACTACTATACTCTCTAACTACTAGGAGGCATATGATTAGCAAAAGAAAGATTTTGTTGAAGAGCAAACAATGTATTTAGAAGATTTTACATGTGACATCCAGTTCCAAAAATTATGTAGTTTTCAATAATTCCACTACCCAAACATCACCAACTTCATCCATCCTCATTTTACAATACATGTCTTACCAACACTGAGTCTCCACTAAGAAATCATGTCCAAACCCTTCTCTCTTCGCTAGCTAACTGCTAGTCCGTCCAATGACAGGATCTGTTGCCGAGGGCACTGAGCGCTGTCAGCGACATTAGTACAGTCCGTAGCACTGCCAACACACAAACTGGTTGCTTACACCATTAACGAGAAAAATTAAATCCTTGTCGATGCAGAAAATGAGGAAATAGAGCTTATGAATCATCGACAAGAACCAAATCAGAAGGCCCGGTCGGGGTGGCCGAGCGATTGTAGGCGCTACAGTTTGGAACCGCGCGACCGCAACGGTCGCAGGTTCGAATCCTGCCTCGGACATGGATGTGTGTGATGTCCTTAGGTTAGTTAGGTTTAAATAGTTCTAAGTTCTAGGCGACTGATGACCTCAGAAGTTAAGTCCCATAGTGACCAGAGCCATTTGAACCATTTTGAACCAAATCAGAAGGAGTTGCAATCTGCAATTCAGCAGCCAATCCGTAAAAACATTTCACACATAAGTTCTAAATTTAATCATCTGCATAATTCAGTCTCATTTCATCATCATCATGAACGAGATCCTATAACTGGTAAAGAGACTGCGAATGATTTTGCAGTATGCTGTTGGCTTTCGTGAGCTTTAATAGTAATTCCCATCTTTTTCTTTGCACTTATGTTTCTACCAGAATCGGTTGTGGAAATGTCCCATTTACACTCCAGTAGGCTACGGGTAGAAATTGTCTCTCCACGCCCCTATAAAATTCCTTTTTTCTATTACACATGGTGTTTCAAAATCTGTTCATCAGGCATCTAGCGATGATACATCACGTGATGGGGCACAACTCTAGTTAGAGACAAGATGTTCACGGACATATCCCAGAGACGACAGGCGCTTTTGACTGAGTTCGCCTACCTGGAAAAACAGACTAGCAGGGTCTACTAAACAGGTGAGCTGAATTTGTATACCATCTACCCTAGTAAACTAAATGATTTTCAACAAGAAAACCTAGAAAATGTGTGTGTCTAAGTGGGGAAAGATATTTTAGAAGCGAATCAGGAACTTTAATTTTGCAAGATCTTTCGAGATTTAAGTGGAGTATATGACTGGATTATAGGCAACATATACTGTACACTCAAGCTACAGGGTGCCTACGCCCCGCTGCCTCTCAAGGGTATAAACAAAAACAAAAGATGCTTACCATCGCCAGGAGGCGTCAGCGAAAACTTTGTCCCTAACAGAAGTTGTCCCCCATGACGTGATCCTCACCTCTAGATGCATGATGCAAAGACATTGAAACATCCTATATGTGGCCTCGCTCTTAGAAAAGTCTTGTTGCGATGTTAGCTTCAAGACCTACTTTGCCATGTTTCATACCTAATTTGGAAAGGTTTCCCTTCGTTACGTACACTGGTATCTTTTCTTATCGAAATCTCTTATCTGTGGTAGATGTTTCACACCTCATTTGGAAAGGCTTCCTTTCCTCATTATCGAAGTCTCTCAAGTGAAACCAAGTAACTACACACAGATATAGTCTTTCAATGGAACAACAGATTATAAACTAAGATTTGTACACCAGGAATTGTAGAAACAGGAAGACAAGCAAGTACACACATAAAAAAAAGTTTTGCTTCACCTCGGTTCCGAGACTTCCGGAACCTGTACAGAAAATTGGAATAGAGATCAACATAAACATCATTTCCGAACTTTTTATTGCTCATGAAAACTATACATTGCATGTTGTACCACCATACAGCGAGACCTTCAGACGTGGTGGTAAAGGTTGCTGTAATACCCAGTAGCATATCCTCTTGCATTGATGCGTGCATGTATTCGTCGTGGTATGCTATCTACAAGTTCATCAAGGCACTGTTGATCCAGATTGTCCCTCTCCTCAACGGCGATTCAACGTAAATCCCTCAGATTGGTTGGTGGGTCACGTCGTCCATAAACAACCCTTTTCACTCTATCCCAGGCATGTTCGATAGCGTTCATGTTTGGAGAATATGCTGGCCACTCTAGCCGAGCGATGTCGTTATCCTGGGAAGTAATTCACAAGATGTCACGATGGGGTGCGATGGCATTCACGTATCGTACAACCGTTACGGCGCCTTCCGTGACCACCAGCGGCTTACGTCGGTCCCACATAATGCCACCCCAAAACAGCAGGGAACCTCCACCTTGCTGCAATCGCTGGACAGTGTGTCTAAGGCATTCAGCCTGACCGGGTTGCCTCCAAACAAGTCTCCGACGATTGTTTGGTTGAAGGCATATGCGACACTCATCGGTGAACAGAACATGATGCCAGTCCTGAGCAGTGTATTCGGCATGTTGTTGAGCCCACCTGTACCACACTGCATGGTGTCGTGGTTGCAAAGACGGACCTCGCCATGGACGTCGGGAGAGACGTGCCGCATCATGCAGCCTATTGCGCACAGTTTGAGTCTTAACACGACGTCCTGTGGCTGCACGAAAAGCGTTATTCAACATGGTGGCGTTGCTGTCAGGGTTCCTTCGAGCCATAATCCGTAGGTAGTGATCATCCACTGCGGGAGTAGTCCTGGGGCGGCCTGAGCGAGGCATGTCATCGACAGTCTCTCTGTATCTCGTCCAGGTTCGAACAAGATCGCCGGCCGGAGTGGCCAAGCGGTTAAAGGCGCTACAGTCTGGAACCGCGCGACTGCTACGGTCGCAGGTTCGAATCCTGCCTCGGGCATGGATGTGTGTGATGTCCTTAGGTTAGTTAGGTTTAAGTAGTTCTAAGTTATAGGGGACTGATGACCTTAGAAGTTAAGTCTCATAGTGCTCAGAGCCATTTGAACCATTTGAACAAGATCGCTTTGGTTCACTCTGAGACTCCTGGACCCTTCCCTTGTTGAGAGCCCTTCCTGGCACAAAGTAATAATGCGGACGCGATCGAACCGCGGTCTTGACCGTCTAAGCATGGTTGAACTACAGACAACACGAGCCGTGTACCTCCTTCCTGGTGGTATGACTGGAACTGATCGGCTGTCGTACCCCCTCCATCTAATAGGGCTTCTCGTGAATGGTTGTTTACATCTTTGGGTGGGTTTAGTGACATCTCTGAACAGTCAAAGGGACTATGCCTGTGATGCAATATCCACAGTCAACGTCTGTCTTCAGGAGTTCTGGGAACCAGGGTGATGCAAAGCTTTTTTTGATGTGTATATAACACAGTACAACTATCCAGTAGTATAACTGTAGGGCTACATACTCACTGTGCATTATTGCCAGAATTCCCTCAACCCTCTATGAAGCATTACTATGTTTCCCCTCACTTCTCTCCTAGTACGTCATAGGCAAGTTGCCCTTTGCTTAAAATTGGAGGAAATTCAAAATATCTCGATTGTGCAAGAGGATTTTGCACCTAGTGCTATGACACTAGACCCGAATTCCCCTATGTATAAAATGGTGGAAAACTGAAAAATTGCCAAATGGTGTAACTAGCCCAATTGCCTTAAGTATACATGGCAGTCTTGAAGATACGTAGAGTACACACAGGGCTGGGCCACTGCTACTCGTTTTTGGGTACGACGTTACGCCCTGAGGGTGCCCTCCTCATTCCTCTAAGGTGTTCCTCCTTTGGAGAACTTCCTGTGTTTTGGAGAACTTCCTGTGTCTATATTCAGTACTGATTCTAAACATTCTAAACATGCTGTTTAAAGGCTCGGCGCCATAAGCACCACATTGGCCACTACCACTGCACACATGAAGGGTGTGCAGCAACAACGGAGCACTGTTGCCATGGACTATCTACCTTCTGCATATCACGTGATCCTCGAGAGCCTGCAGGTATTTCTCCATGCTGTGGCGCACACTCCGTCATGCAGTCGAGCCGGTCGCCTAAGGCATCCCATCTGTTGCAGCGCAGCTAAGTCTACATCATCCCTCGCTGTTCTGCCGTGCCATCCAGATCCACTGGGACCCTACCTGGCACCCAGTGGTATAGTATAGTTGTGCAGCTGTGATTACGTCACGACTCACATTATGACCTGCATCAACGATCCAGATCATGACAAACTGCTGCTTTTACTATGTTTATTTTGATAAAAGATGAACATTTATGCTATCGTTTTCTTATGTGGAACTTTACTTTTGGTTATGAGACTGCCAAAAAACCAACTGTTGTCAAATTAACTGTGGAAACGTCAATCATTGAGTGGAATATAGACTACTGTCCAACCTATGTGTGTATGAAAACAGTTTAGAGACCACCTAGATCTGTGTCACTTAGATCCAAGATAGTGGATCTGCAGATACAAACACAACCATGTGATGTCAAAATGCAAGATGGCTGGAGATATTCGCACAGGCTGTATGACAGCTAGATGGTGGACCTGGAGATATGAACAGCGCCCCCTAAAACATCACAATCCCAGATGACTGACCGGGAGATATGAGAACAGTCTACATAGTCAGCAGGTCACCCCCACCTCAACCAGCAATCCTACAATGTTACAGCTTGCAAGTTTAAACAACTGATACCCTAAGTTTTGAACCCAAAAGGTGACTTGTTCTATGTTTGAAATAGGTGTTATTAAAACAATCAACATGTCCTAAGTTTAAAAAAGTAGGAAACTTAAAAAATTCCTTTCTCCTATGTTTTAAAAGATGATGAATAAGAAAATATGATTAGCCTTTGTTTAAAATGATGTGATGCCCTCTGGTATAGCCTACACAACTGTCAGAATTACACCACTTACTCTAAGTTTAAAACTGCACAATTCACTGGTTGTCAAACAATTGCTACTGTTGTTGTGTAGTGGGATAGAAATGGGAGACGTATGGATGTGCACTTTATTTCTTTAAATACTGCCACTTGCATTGCTCCATTCACAGAACTAGGAAGGTTTCCAGAGAGTTTGCTGCCATTCCTGAGTCATGTAAAATTCTCGCACACCACTCCTGTATTAACAAATTACAGCACACGCTCCTCCGTCCACTGCACTTGCTACGTGCAGACTGTCTCTGACACACGCGTTAGAGCACAGTCATACAATGCACCACTAGATTGGACTCCACGCCATCAAGTTTGGAATATGGATCAGTCTGGTAGCAGTGCTGACAGCAACCCATACTGGTGGCGCACCAGACCCTTTCAGCTTCTGCTCTGCCACATCCTGCAGGCTTGAGGGGATAATGTGGTATGGCTGTAATGGTGTGATGACAACCTGTGCCCTGCATAACATCACGTGGCCTTTCCTTTGTCGCCCCATCCCCAAAGACTAATTGAATCAGATGTAATCATACCAGAAATAGCTTACCATTCCTACTAGCTGACAGGATTCTAGTGAACAGACACTTTTTGTCTCTTCTAATAATGAACTCCTAAGTCCAGCAACAACAAATGAAAATGAATGAACTGTTAAACCTCTGTAGCATAGCATCAACAATTGAAAATGTATGAACTGTTAAGTATAGCTTTCTCTGACACTGTAATAGCTGAACTGTTCAGTTTCATCTCATGTAAAATGTACTAAATCTCTTTGACACAGCAGCAACTGGACTATAAAGTCATGGTCCCTCACATCAAGAACTGTTCTACTACATACATACATAAGGCATGGATAACAGTGTTAATTCAACACTGCTACAGTTCTTCTACATTCTCCTGCTCATAGGAAAATATTTGTGGAGCTTACCTGAGATAAAGCTTGGCTGCTTCTTTATTTAGATTACTGAAGATGTGAATCATTCTAATTGTCATTTGTACTTAATTAATCTTAACTGTATGTTTTATTCAACGTGTTTGAAGTTTTTGGAGAAATGAAACACAGTTTAGAGCATTGGACAACCATTTATTTTTCACCTTTTTAATTTGGATTACTGTAGTATGGTATACAAATAAGTACACATATGTATGTAACACCATACATGGGATGGCTGAGGTGGCGCACATCAGGTTTTTGAATGTAGATTCCTGAAAGTGAGTGCACTACATGGTATTCTCATTGCTGGATATTTTCATTCTCCTTGGGTATTCTCTAACACACATTCTCTGACTATCTACTAACAATACATGCATTTTTTGGTTATGTGTCTTGAATTTTGATGCAATTAATACCGCACACAGTCTGATTGAATTACTTCCACGTCAGTAAGCTGCAGATGTTCAAACATTATCACTACCTTGAATACACTATCTGAAGATAAGCCTACAATGTTGTGCTTACTGTCACTAAGATTCATTTTGTGCATTACAGAACACCTCATTCGTATGTCGCCTACACAATGCTAGTTGCTCAGTGAGTAGGAAAGTATGGATACAATATTCTGTATGCTGGTTTGCTTTCTATGTAAAGCTATCAGGTGCACCATGGAATGATCATGGCTTGAAGATCGGTGCAACACTGCACATAGAGGAAACTCTAGTCAGGAAACAATTCTGTGTCGTTTTCTGATACACCAGACAGTGCATCAGAGCATATGTCCATGTGCTCAGTTGATGTCTTGTACAGTGCATCAGAGAGCCATTGCTCTGAGGTATAAATAATAAATGAAAACTGTGGAAACTTATATACACACACAATGGTTAATCATAATAATAACAATAACAATAATAATAAAGTATGAGAGATGTTAATATCTGCATGTGACTGTGTGAGTTTGTTTTTATATTCAGATTGAGGGTTGTAGTTTTCTAATGATGCTTCATGAAGCTCAAACTTTCGCTAGGGTGTGATGAACACATTACTGAGCTCACTGGATGAGTGAATGGTCTGGCAATGTGGTGGGTGAAAGAAACTGCAGCACTATGGAACTTGGAACAACTGTTTTGAACTGGAAATGATGTAGGCTGCATCTGTTGCTCAGGTCTGCTATTTTGTGTAGCCATCTTGGGCTCTGCTATTAGAGGGAAGGGAGAACACACAACATCTGAGAACAACGCAAGCTGTGGCAGTTCTGGAATGTTCACAAGCTAGAAAGCTGTGGGAATACGCTTCTGGTTTAGACATGTATACGCAGGAGTAGAGTGACAGCATTCAACGCCATTACCCTAGTAAGAGGTTTACTGTGTCACATTCTTTGTGAGTGAATACTATCTTTGCATACGTCTATATTACTTAGAAACAGTATTGGGGAAAATACGCCAGCTACAAGTAGCTGACGGAATGTGGTTCTGGTTTAGAGAGATCCTTAAATGTTCACACTGTAGTTTAATTGTGTAGGTAAGAGTAGACCACAAACGGCATGATTGTTGACATATAAGTGGTTTAATGTGTTACATTCCTCATGAGTGAGTAACATGTTCGAAATTCATAGCAAAGACTTCCTCTGAAGTGTTCTGACAGATGAGTTCTATGAGGGTTTACCAAACAATTCCATAAAATTCTGTAAAATGTTAGGACACCACATAATACAGTCATCTACAACACAATGGATGGCTTTGCTAACATGCATCAGGTTTGTGAATTAGGATTCCTGAATTTGATCACATTGTGTGATATTTTTGTTATTGTACATTTTGACTGTTATTGGGTAATCCTCATACATACTGTATTGCAATACGGTAGTAATGCTGCATTTGAAAGTCGAGCATTGACAATAGTCAGTTTTGAGAGTTCTCCATATAAAGCTTTACTGAGAGTCATTTTGTCCCAACTTTTGCTAAAACATAGGGGTGACATGTTACAATTTTGTTATAGCATGGAACAATTTGTTATCATTTTACTGTAACATAAGGCATTCTGTTACAATTTTGCTCTATCATGGGGTATTTTCTTCGAATTTTTGCTGAGAGATGGTGGAATTTGTTACAATGTTTGCCACAACGTGGGCAATTTGTTCAGTTTGTTACAATTTTGTTGTAACATGTCAATGTACAGGGACCAAGGATCATGTAATCTTCAAAGTGCGACAGAATTCTCAATTTAGTACACTTATTTTTTTCCACAGTAGAATCACACAGTGAGAGTCATTTGTAATTCTGACTACAGTCAAGCATATATTAATGCCAAACAGTGATGCAGACTAGCAGAATTTCCCCAGATCCGTACACACAGCTGTTAGACAGCTCATCTCCCGACACTCATGGTTCAGTGATTTCAAGTGCACTCAAATTAATGTCTTAGCTATCAACTTTGGTTTTAACATATCTGGGATGGTATTGGAAATCAGCTCTGCAACCTCAATTTGTTGGAACTGTGTAAACATATGATGGCAGATACCTCCAGAAACCTGGAGGAATTTGCAAAAATGTTGAAATGTGTGTGAAATCTTATGGGAGTTAACTGCTAATGTCATCAGTCCCTAAGCTTACACACTACTTAACCTAAATTATCCTAAGGATAAACACACACACCCATGCCCGAGGGAGGACTCGAACCTCCGCCTGGACCAGCAGCTCAGTCCCTGACTGCAGCGCCCATACCGCTCGGCTAATCCCGCGTGGCGAGGAATTTGCAGTAGCATTGCTATGCTAGTGTGCTTGCTCTGCCAACAATTCAAAGCTTCATGTGGAGTGCACTGGGTAAGTCGTAACAGTAGAACGTCGCTATCACAATCGAAATGTGGCTATCAGAAGACTTCCCACAACAGTGTCTTATGGATTATATATGAAATGATATAGTGTGACCGCGTACGTAGTGGCGTACTGATTTAAAAAGATCGGCCGTCTCGGGCCGACGCCGGTCGTCGGTGGAATGCACCGATATCGGAGCCACTGTGACCACTTAAGTGCCCGTGTCGGCCGATTGAAGCATGCGTTAAGGAAGAGACCAGCTGACCACAGGGCCCGGCAGAGGACACGCCCCCCGCTGGCCACTATTGGCTGGAAGGCGGACCGCCGCGTCATGGCGGCCACACACATACACACACACACACACACACACACACACACACACACACACGTTGTTTGTAACTGCGGCGCCAGCTGGCGCCCTGTGCCACTACCTGTCAGCCAGCATCGACCACCCCGCCAGCACTTAGCACGCGATAAGAACGCGGCCGGCGAGGCGCGGCGCGGCGGCGGGCCATCACTCACCCACACCGCCAGTGCCAGATAGCGTCCTGCAGAGAGTTACGATTCCTCGTCGACGGTTTCGCGGGCGCCGGGCTCCCACCGCAGTCCATCAGCCCAGCTCGTCCAGTTTACGGCCTGCGGCTCTCGTGGCTGAAAGCACTTTGCCCCCGCTCCAGAGTTCCCATCTTATCCGCTGTGGAAATGTTTACAACCGCGACCGTGCCAGACAATTCGGCGATAAATAAACGCCCTCGTTAGTCACAACAACTTTTTTTTCCTTTTGCTCGTAACAAGGTGGTACGCAGCACGCGAGCACTTACGTATAAAAATATATAGGTGTGGAGAAAAATGTACGACATGACATTAGTAAGTGTACCCGCATCACTCACCCACGAGGCACGCCTGTGAGATCCCTCTCATAGCTAACTGTTCGAGACGTCGAAGTGAGATTTCCGCTGAGTAACAGTACTCAGACGGTACAGTTCTTCTAGTGCAGGGTGTTTCTATGATGATGCATCTGTAAGCTTTCTGTGGTGTAGAAGACGGACAAATATTATTAACTGGCGCTCTACAACTGTGACGTATTGCGGGAATGGCACTGTGACTGACAGCTACTTAATTAAACAACTTTCTTCATCACCGCCTTCAGTCTACGTAGCCATCTTCGGAAATCTGAATGTGTGTACAGCAAACAGAATTCTTCTACAAAAACGATATAAATACCATTCAGGAACGACTATGTCAGAAGTTATGGAGCCAAACATATCGTTAGATACGAGAACATAAATATCGTAGCGACTTCCTGGGAGATTAAAACTGTGTGCTGGACTGGGCCTCGAATCCGGAGCCCTTGGAAATTCGGGATCTATTGGAAGATAGGAGATGAGCCACTGGCGGAAGTAAAGCTGTGAGTACTGGTCTTAAGTACTCCTGGGTAGCTCGGTCGGTAGGGCAGTTGCCAACGATAGACAAAGGTCGCGAGGTCGAATCCCGGTTCGGCACACAGTTTTAGTCTGCCAGGAAGTTTCGTATAGGCACACACTCCGCTGGAGCGTGAAAAATTCATTCTAAAACTTCTTCTTTGTAAGATTTATTGACCTGATTTATTGCACATTGCAGGTGGGCAAACCCGACCAACATGTAGGAGCATACGAGAACAGGAAACTCCACTAATACAATGTATGACAGTTACTCATAAATTTTCAATCATCACCTAGAAAAAATCAAATCGTAATCATGAGCTTTGGTATCAGTTTGTCCACATACCCATTTTACAATACGACGCTTCTTTACCAGCGATAGATTTGACTGAGGCTTTGATTGTATAAGTCTTACGTTGTTCGGGACACGTTCAACTTCGAAAACCATCGTGACCTCATTCTGGAAACGCTCGCCACGCGACGGTTTCTTCATTCGTTAAAACAGGAAGAAGGTACTGTGTGCCATGACAGAAGAAAAGGACGATGAGCCCAAATTTCATAACCCAGAGAAGCAGTAAGTCGGAGTCCGGGCAGTGAACAGAAACACTGCCTTGTGCAGCTTCCAGTGACACGTCGTCTCGAATGCATCTCGTAACACCACGAGAAGATTTCGGTGGTCTCCTCCTGTGATGGTTTGCCCCTTACGAACATCAACTGTTCGCATCACATCATTTCATCCCAAAAAATACTCATCATAGTCTTCGTCGTTCATGGTTGCGAGCCCGGCTTCATCGGCGGTTTTTCTACTGCTTCCTCTACTCCTTTGACCCGGGGTGATGGCGCTAGACGAGTCTTTCGTTCATGATGATGAGGCGGCTAAAAACGTCATCTTCATACAGCTGCAACATTTCCACTGCTGCCTTGGTTCGTTGAGCTTTTTGAATGGGTGTGAGCAGATGCTGTTTCATCCATAGGAAGCGGCACTTTAATTATAACAATGCGGTATATCTAGCCTTTCGAAAGCGGGAGGGAGAGCGAATTGGTTTCTTTTCACCCGGTAGTAATACGACGAGCACAACTATAATGAATCTCACACAGCTCTCTTTTTACTGGCCTGAAAACCCATTCGAAGCATTGCCGATTCCGAAAACCTACTTGAACAACACCCCTAAACCAGATCTCTTCCATTCGCTGGATGAAATGATAGCCACGCAGAAACGTCATATTACCGCTGAGCAAATGCTCCAGCATGTGCAGCAGCACCTCAATGAGCAGACCGATTGTGTTAAGACCATGAGTGAATCGCTTTCTGGTACCGCTGTGTTTCTGGCCTTGCTTTGTGTGAACTGTGTCTACTTCAAGAAGAAAACTTCCTGAGCTACCTAGCTTCCAGCACACCAGTTGCCGACGGACAGGGCTAACCACAGTACTTCAGAGATGATGTGTGCCATCGCTCGTACGCCGACCATATAACCACGTTCAAACTCACTTAAATCTTGATAACCTGCCATTTTAGCAGCAGTAGCGGTTCTAACAACTGCACCAGACACTTTTTGTCTTACATAGGCGTTGCCGATCGCAGAGCCGTATTCTGCCTACCGAGCGAGGTGGCGCAGTGGTTAGCACACTGGACTCGCATTCGGGAGGACGACGGTTCAATCCCGCATCCGGTCATCATGATTTAGGTTTTCCGTGATTTCCCTAAATCGCTCCAGGCAAATGCCGGGATAGTTCCTTTGACAGGGCACGGCCGACTTCCTTCCCCGTCCTTCCCTAATCCGATGAGACCGATGACCTCGCTCTTTGATCTCTTCCCCCAACCCACACCCACACGTATTCTGCCTCTTTAAATATCTCTGTGTTTGAATACGTCTGCCTATACCTGTTTCTTTGGCGCTTCTGTTTGTGTTGGACCATACATTTAATTACATTACATTTCAGTGGGGGCTGTGACTGATATTGTAACAGAATGTCAGATCCGAGTGTTGCTACAAGATGCGGTATTTGGTGCGGTTGTAGACTCGATATGTGACAATGAGCAGTCTTTTGGAGACAAGTCCGCCGTGAATATAACAGCGCCTTGCAATTTGATGATCTTTGAACTTGAAATAAAAGTCCATGAAAGACAACCCGACATCAGGCTACATCAGTCCACTCACTCCTCCGCCGCCCCACACCGAACCCAGGGTTACTGTGCAGTTCGGGCCTCAGTGGACCCCCCCCCCCTCCATTATGACAACTAGAGTGGGGCTCCAGTGTCTCAGATACGATGTTTGCTCACACGGGACGTCCGCAAGTGTTTGGCGAACGGACGCAACGCCTTCGCCCGTCCCTCCTGCAGGGGAAAAGAGGGTGACCGGGTTGTGTACTGTGTGTTAGATGGCCGCCGACATAAGTGGGCGGCGTCAGGAACCATTTTGTACCAGAACCATAAGCAGACAAATGCACCGCATAGGTTTCTACGACCGACGACAGAACATGACGTTCATTGCCCTCCTAAGACCATTTGTCAGTCAGGGGACGATACAACGATGGTGATCCATACACAGTGTCCCAGGAGGAACTAGTATTACTCTGGGATATGACAGAAACGATTGTCTAGTAAAGACGGGCTCTAAAATTCGTACCTTAAAAACTATGAACACTTGTTCACTAGAAGTCTGTTTCACAGTAGCGGAGACGAAAAAGTACTCATAGCTCTTAAGGTATGGTCTTTAGATCCCATGTTTAACTGACATTTGTTCGCTATTGTGGTCCACACTACCACTTCTCCAATTATTGAAAACAAAGAGCTTGCAGCAGAAACGTGTCACAGTATCGAAGATGTGGGGGGGTGGGGGTTAAAGGGACCAGACTGCGACGGTCATCAGTCCAGTATCGAAGATGTGTGTTTAGAGTCCATGCTTACTACGCTTTTTTGCTTCTAATGATCGTTCCTGTCATATCCCTCAATACTGACCATTCCTCCTGGGACGCCCTGTAGAGATGTAACTGACACGTGGCCGATACTGTCACCAATGCACATCTGCCCTACCAGTATTGGGATGGAGGGGAAGGCTGACCTACCACTAATAACCTGCTCCACGATCTTAACGCGGCCTTATTACAATATTTAACGCCGGTACCTATTGATTTCCCTCGCCCCTCACGCTCCAGCAGCGAAGGGCAGCGACCGTTTGCTCGAGCAGCGGAAGTTTGGCGGAGAGGTCCAGGTGTTCAGAGAATGGCCCACGGCTGACTTGCGGGAGAAGTGCGGAGCTTCCCCGCGGCGACGGAACCCCGCGGGGCCGCAGCTGGTGCTGCAGCAGAGCAGAGCGAAGCAGAACCCGACACTCTGTCGAGGGCTGAGGGCCGAGGACCGAGGGCGGCGGCAGCGCGTGCCCAGCACGGGCTCGCCTCGAGAGCCGCCAGCCGTCGTCGCCTTCCCTACACGGAGCAGAACAGCCTCTCTCAGCGGCGCCCGTCATAAACAGCGAGCAGAGCGCCTCGAGACCCCCACTTCGTGAGGGGAGGTCGGCGGCTGCCCTGGGCTCAGTCCAGGAGTCCAACGAAGCAGGCACAAGCGACGGCCAAAGTAACAGAAACACGAGTCTGAACGTCGTCTATCGGTAAAGCACCTGCCTGGAAACCAAGAGGTCGCGGGGTGGAATCCTGACGAGACCATGGAAATTTCCAGTAGAGCCTTCACCTCTCAGCGATGAGGACAGTCACCAGTACTTTAAATGGATTTAGAAAACATCGATCATGTGAAACCTAGCTCCCACTCTTCTCAAAGCTTTGGACCAAGGCAGTCAGGTAGGTCCAATATTTCCTGATTTGCGAGAAGAATTTGACCAAATCTACGATTAGTAACAAAAATAGGATCGTATGGGGTATCGAGAGAAATTTGTGACTGGACATAAGATTTTTTTGGTGGTGGTGGTGGTGGGGGAGGGGGGACGGGACGCAACGTGATATCTTGGATGGATAGTCATCGTCACATGTATGGAACTGTGTTCCGACCTTAATGTTCACGTTGTATATTAACGACCATATGGACAATATTAATAGCAACTTCAGAACTTTCTGCAGATGATGCAATTATATACAATGAGGTACTGTCTGAAAGAATCTGCGTAAGTATTCAGTCACATCTTGATAAGATTTGTAAATGGTGCAGAAATTGGCAAATTGCTACAAATGTTCTGAAACGTAAAACTGTTTTTCACAAAGCATAGAAATGTACTATCCTATTATTATAACGTCACTGACTCACAGCTGGATAGGATCAACTTATACAAACATCTGAGTGTAACACGTTGTAGGGATATGAAATTGAATGAACACATAGGGTTAGTCGTGGGTAAAGCAAGTGGTAGACTCCGGCTTATTGGTAAAATACTGGGGAAATGCAATCTGTCTACAAAGGAGGTTGTTAACTAATCAGTCAAGCGAGCCATCCTACAATACCGCTCAGCTCTGTACCAGCAATATATAAAGAGTAAGGCAAGTGGTAGACTTCGGCTTATTGGTAAAATACTGGGGAAATGCAATCTGTCTACAAAGGAGGTTGTTAACTAATCAGTCAAGCGAGCCATCCTACAATACCGCTCAGCTCTGTACCAGCAATATATAAAGAGAAGGGCAGCACGAATGGTCACAGGTTTGTTTAATCTGTCGGAGAAGTGTCACAGACGCCGAAGAAAGTGGAATGGCAGACTGTTGAAGACAGACGTAAACTATGCAGAGAAAGCCTATTTGCAAACTTTCAGGAACTCCCTTTAAATGATGACTGTTAATAATATACTATAAGCCCCAATGTTTCCCTTCTGTAGAGATCATGAGTGCAACATCAGATTAACTACAGCACACACAGAAGCATTTAAACAATCACTCTACCTGCGTTCAATACGGCAATGCAACGGGGGAAAACCCTCTGCCCATGCACTTTGCAGAATATATGTGTAGATGTAGAACGACACGTTCTACGGATTTCACGTTAAATTGTAGATCCCCTTTGCCTGGTTGTATAACTTGAGCAGATTAGGGCCATGCTGAACCACAGGCATTATTATTATTATTATTATTGTTAAGAGTCTGAACCACACTTTGACGTAGAAGACAAGAACACCGTTATTTAGATTTTCAATCCTATTATGGTCGCCATGTAAATTTATAACATAACTGTGAAGCAAAGTGATTTAATATCCGAGTGACGAAGGTGTCTCTAGATACAAAGCACGCCAGGATGGGGAACGATGTAGACAATTTCCTTCTCAACCGAACTGCCTTGGTATTTGAGTTAAACGATTTATCTTTCCTAAACTATACCTGGAAGGTTCAGATGAGGATCTGAACCGCTGTCATCCCGAATGGGAGTCGAGTCTCTTATTCTGTGACGTCACTCGGTAACTGATGAGACACAATTGCAATGGCCAAAGTTAATAGGCCAGTTATGGTCATGTGGTCCAGGATTTGTGTGGAATGGAATTTGGTTGGTGATTGTCCAAATGTGCTCTTATAACATTAAAGTATCCATTATTGTACAACATATTACAACGTTAGAGTTCATGTGAGCGTTGAGCCTTTGTACTGAGTTTTAATTTCAATAATAATAATTTCAGGAATAATAAGACACAAGAAATCAAAACAATATGTCGCACAATGAATAACAATGATATGTAACAGAACTTATACCGAGCTGTGGTGGGACTGGCGCCAGTAGTATCTCTGACATGAGTATGATTGATTTCCTAGTGCAGAGGTTTGTCTTTGGGCTTGGGCCGGCTCGACATATAAGGTAGCGCCGACCTCAAATAATGACGATGACACAACGCCTGAGAACGGAACGCGGCGGTGCGCGAGTCGGCGTTCGGTTGGCGGGCAGAAGCGAAGACGGCGTGCCTGAGGCCGGGCGGCGGTTGTCACGTGGTTGTACTGGAGTCGGCGGGAGTCGGCCGGCGCTGTGCATTCTCCGGCAACCTCCTGAGCTGTGGATGTGTCTGCTTCCTTGGAGGGACACGCTGTTATGGTCTTGCGAAGTGATGGTCTGGCATCTTCGCAAAATCACCCCAGCATCTAGACACCCAGTTAAGTGCGCTAGTTGCTATTAGCGCTTAGTCGACTGTGATTGTGATCACTCTTGGCTCAGTAAGACGTTGCACAACGTGTGATGTGATGCTTGTTCCATTTCATTTGAGGCCTCCTACTAGGCGTGTGCTCTGCTTCCGCATAACATTGATGTACACTCCTGGAAATGGAAAAAAGAACACATTGACACCGGTGTGTCAGACCCACCATACTTGCTCCGGACACTGCGAGAGGGCTGTACAAGCAATGATCACACGCACGGCACAGCGGACACACCAGGAACCGCGGTGTTGGCCGTCGAATGGCGCTAGCTGCGCAGCATTTGTGCACCGCCGCCGTCAGTGTCAGCCAGTTTGCCGTGGCATACGGAGCTCCATCGCAGTCTTTAACACTGGTAGCATGCCGCGACAGCGTGGACGTGAACCGTATGTGCAGTTGACGGACTTTGAGCGAGGGCGTATAGTGGGCATGCGGGAGGCCGGGTGGACGTACCGCCGAATTGCTCAACACGTGGGGCGTGAGGTCTCCACAGTACATCGATGTTGTCGCCAGTGGTCGGCGGAAGGTGTACGTGCGCGTCGACCTGGGACCGGACCGCAGCGACGCACGGATGCACGCCAAGACCGTAGGATCCTACGCAGTGCCGTAGGGGACCGCACCGCCACTTCCCAGCAAATTAGGGACACTGTTGCTCCTGGGGTATCGGCGAGGACCATTCGCAACCGTCTCCATGAAGCTTGGCTACGGTCCCGCACACCGTTAGGCCGTCTTCCGCTCACGCCCCAACATCGTGCAGCCCGCCTCCAGTGGTGTCGCGACAGGCGTGAATGGAGGGACGAATGGAGACGTGTCGTCTTCAGCGTAGAGAGTCGCTTCTGCCTTGGTGCCAATGATGGTCGTATGCGTGTTTGGCGCCGTGCAGGTGAGCGCCACAATCAGGACTGCATACGACCGAGGCACACAGGGCCAACACCCGGCATCATGGTGTGGGGAGCGATCTCCTACACTGGCCGTACACCACTGGTGATCGTCGAGGGGACACTGGATAGTGCACGGTACATCCAAACCGTAATCGAACCCATCGTTCTACCATTCCTAGACCGGCAAGGGAACTTGCTGTTCCAACAGGACAATGCACGTCCGCATGTATCCCGTGCAACCCAACGTGCTCTAGAAGGTGTAAGTCAACTACCCTGGCCAGCAAGATCTCTGGATCTGTCCCCCATTGAGCATGTTTGGGACTGGATGAAGCGTCGTCTCACGCGGTCTGCACGTCCAGCACGAACGCTGGTCCAACTGAGGCGCCAGGTGGAAATGGCATGGCAAGCCGTTCCACAGGACTACATCCAGCATCTCTACGATCGTCTCCATGGGAGAATAGCAGCCTGCATTGCTGCGAAAGGTGGATATACACTGTACTAGTGCCGACATTGTGCATACTCTGTTGCCTGTGTCTATGTGCCTGTGGTTCTGTCAGTGTGATCATGTGATGTATCTGACCCCAGGAACGTGTCAATAAAGTTTCCCCTTCCTGGGACAATGAATTCACGGTGTTCTTATTTCAATTTCCAGGAGTGTATTTACAGATGTGTGTCATTAAGTTCTAGTGAGTGTCGGTTCTTGGGTGTCAGTTCATTTTCTAGTCTTAGTGTTTGTTTATCAAGTACAGTTTTACTTAAATGAAGCACTTGCGAGTGAAATTGGTTGTTGTTTAGCCTTGATTTTATGGAGTTAATTTACTGGTCAGTCTTAAGTGTTGAAGTTAAGGAAAGTTATTCTGCCTCCTGTTGTCGGATGTGGTCCGTATTTCAGTGAGATGAGGCAGTGGGCAACCGAAGCAGTGTGCTTCAATTTAAATTACAAGTTTGGCTTACAGGCGATGGACTTCGCCTGAGGTCGTGTGTTCCTCTTCGGTAGCGTTTGCTTGGTTCACACGCGGGGTTGCAAACGGAGCCACGTCTTTGTTCGAAGTTAAGTATTACTTCTCTCAGTCGGTTCCACCGTTCGTGGTTAAACTTCGGCCTTACAAGTTTGGACCTTGCTTCCGTTGTTACACATTTATCATTGTACAAAGTTGTAACTTTCTATGCCCTAAACGTCCATCTTAGAGGTCAATGGGCATATGAATAATTTCGGGTTCACTCTGAAAAATTGCCCAGCTTACGTTTAATAAATATGTTTTAAGTATTCGTGTTAAAGTTGTGATTGAAAGGGTCTTAAATAACTAGAGTTGTTTGCTAAAGTTATGATTAAATTCAGTGGGTTCTCTCAAGTTTGGTGGGAGATTGTGGGAGATGATTTATAAACTTGTTTATGATTTTATGTAATGAGAGTTTCCTAAATATTTTTCCTCACTGGTGGTTCTCAATGTTTATCGGAGATGATTTAATAACGTGCTTATGCTTTTATGTAATGTAAATCTCTTAACTAATCTTTCCCGAGTGGTGCTTGTCAAATTTTATGTGACTGCTTTGGGTAGCTAATAAAACCATCGGAATTGATATGTTTACTTTATTGGGTCAGCCCTTCCACCCACTTTAGATTTAAACATTAAACAAACAGGTGTTAAGTAAAACAGTATCAAATACATCTCTGCATTATATAAATAAAATAATTTTGCTTCGGCCCAGAATAACTTTTACAAGAGGGTTCCAAAATGAAGTCACAATTGGTTTCTGCTTGTTATCAACTTTACAAGCAGGCACCAAACAAACATCGATAACTTTACGAGGGCGCACTAAAATAACTAAGAGAACCAAGTCACTCATTATAATTATCAACTGCTACCAACATCAAGCCCCTGCAGACAATAGAGCCACACACAGTTACAACTACTGTGAACGACGACAAGAGAATGCAGATAAGGAGAGACACAATAACACACAATACAGATAAACGACAGACATAATAATTTATTGCTAGTGCACTGTCATCTAATTTCACAATCAAAATGTTACACTCTATGCCACCACTTGCGAAACACTTGACAGTAGTTTTAGTTCAAAATTGTTCAAATGGCTCTGAGCACTATGGGACTTAACATCTGAGGCCATCAGTCCCCTAGAACTTAGAACTACTTAAAACTAACTAACCTAAGGACATCACACACATCCATTCCCGAGGCAGGATTCGAATCTGGGACTGTAGCGGTCGCGCGGTTCCAGACTAAAGTTCCTAGAACCGCTCGGCCACTTCGGCCGGCAGTAGTTTTGACACTATCAAATTTCTAACGGCCGCACCGACGTGTCAAATCGATGCTGCTGTTGCCACATGGTGCTCCCCTCTCCACGGTTGTGTTCGCTGCTGGCCATCCACGAACTTTTCGTCCAGTGCACACCACTTTCGGAGGATGACTGCAGCCGACCCCTTCTCCAGCCACGTCGGCGCAAAGACAAGTCCAGCCAGTGCGACCACAACTGGCCCACGGACAGACCGCCGCTGGCACAAGGCGATGTGGCCGCTCCCGTTCCTTGCTGATGGCTGCCCTTTCGCAGGTGACTATTTCCCATGGTCACTCCTCGGGCCAAGCACACCGCGCACAACACGTGCGGCCAGTTCACCTACAAGGCCCTGAGGTGGCACTACAAGTAGGACAGGCAGGGACAAACTCGAGCTGTGAAATGTAGCCATCTGCAAACATGTCATTCCCTATTCCTGTCGTCTTGGTTTATGAGCAATAAACTGGCCAGATGGGAGTATCAAATGGTTCAAATGGCTCTGAGTACTATGGGGTTTAACTTCTAAGGTCATCAGTCCCCTAGAACTTAGAACTACTTAAACCTAACTGACCGAAGGACAGCACAAACATCCATGCCCGAGGCAGGATTCGATCCTGCGACCGTAGCGATCGCGGGATTTCAGACTGTAGCGCCTAGAACCGGTCGGCCACCCCGGCTGGCTGGGAGTATCATTCGCGCTCTGACATATAAACTTAATTTTGTACACAGTCAGTTCATCCATACCAGGAATCTAGAACCTTGAGGATTTTTGTCTGTTATCGACATTGATAGTGGCAAGATATCGAATAGAGAAATTCCAATGATCTCGAGAATGTTTTAATTTTTAAGTTTGAAGTCGAATAACAAATGAGAAATATTTTTTCGTGTGATTCATCATTAAAATTAACAATTTTCCGATCTTTTTCTGTAGTAGCACCGTGAAACCTTGCTTATTCCAAATTTCATGATCCTAGGTCAACAGGAAGTACCCTCAGTTTCGAGCATCAAAATACATTGAAGAGCCAAAGAAACTGGTACACCTGCCTAATATCATGTAGGCCCCCACGAGCACGCAGGAGTGCGGCAACCGACGTGGTATGGAATCGAATAAAATCTGAAGTAGTGCTAGAGGGAACTGACACCATAAATCCTGCAGGGCAGTCCATAAATCCGCAAGAATACGAAGGGGTGGAGATCTCTTCTGAACAGCACGTTGCAAGGGATCCCAGATATGATTAATGAAGTTCATGTCTAGTCGGCCGGGGTGGCCGAGCGGTTCTAGGCCCTACAGTCTGGAACCGCGCGACCGCTACGGTCGCAGGTTCGAATCCTGCCTCGGGCATGGATGTGTGTGATGTCCTTAGGTTAGTTAGGTTTAAGTAGTTCTAAGTTCTAGGGGACTGATGACCTCAGAAGTTAAGTCCCATAGTGCTCAGAGCCATCTGAACCATTTGAAAGTTCATGTCTGGGGTGCTTGGTGGCCAGCCGAAGTGTTTAAAATCAGAAGACTGTTCCTGGAGCCATTCTGTAGCAATTCTGGGCGTATGCGGTGCCGCATTGTTCCGCTGGAATTGCCAAAGTCCGTCGGAATGCACAATTTACATGATGGATGCAAGTGATCAGACAGGACGCTTACGTACGTATCACCTGCCAGAAGCATATCTAGACGTATCAGCGGTCCCATATCACTCCAACTGCACACGCTCGATACCATTACAGAGCCTAAACCAGCTTGAACAGTCCCCAGCTGACATGCAGCGTCCATGGATTCATGAGGTTGTCTCCATATCCCTAGACATCCAGCCACTCTATAGAATTTCAAACGAGATTCGTCCAACCAGTCAACATGTTTCCAGTCATTAACAGTCCAATGTCCATGTTTACGAGCCCAGGCGAGGCGTAAAGGGTACACGAGTGGTCCTTTGGCTCCGAAAGCCGATATCGATCATGTTTCGATTAATGGTTCGCACGCTGACGCTTGTTGATGGCCCAGCATTGATATCTGCAGCAATTTGCGGAAGGGGTGCACTTCCGTCAAGTTGAACGATTCTCTTCGGTTGTCATTGGACTCGTTCTTGCGGGATCTGTTTCTGGCCGCAGCGATGTCGGAGATTTGATGTTTTATCGGATTCCTGATATTCACGGTACACTCGTGAAATAATCGTACGTGAAAATCCCCACATCATCGCTACCTCGGAGACGCTGTGTCCCATCGCTCGTGCGCCGATTATAACACGTCGTTCAAACTCACTTAAATCTTGATAACCTGCCACTATAGCAGCAGTAACCGATCTGACAACTGCTCCAGACACTTTTTGTCTTATATCGGCGTTGCCAGCCGCATTCTGCCTGTTTACATATCTCTGCATATGAATACACATGCCTAAACCAGTTTCTTTGGCACTTCAGTGTATGTTGACGCTTATAAATTTTCGTATACCTATTTGGTAGAGGATTTCTGGGTTTGGGGGATCAGCCATGTCATATTATTCCAGATAAGGTAGTGCATTTTATCTCACCATAACTAGTTTTATCACACAAGGGACCATAATCTTAAGTATTTGACATAAGTATCAACTTGATACGTCAACCCATTCTTGAGAAAAATGTGTTTTAACAGACGGATGAACAAACAGATAGTTGGATAACAAAAGACAAGTAAAATATGTTTCTCGTGTGACAATTACAAATTAACAATTTCCTGACTTTTATTTTAAGCGTACTGTGAAACCTGGTTCAAATGGTTGTGAGCACTAAAGGACGTAATAGCGGAGGTCATCAGTCCCCTAGAACTTAGAACTACTTAAACGTAACTAACCTAAGGACATCACACACATCCATGCCCGAGGCAGGATTCGCACCTGCGACCGTAGCGGTCTCGCGGTTCCAGACTGTAGCGATTAGAACCGCTTGGCCACTCCGGCCGGCAACTGTGAAACCTTTGTTCTTGCAGAGTTTCATTGTTCGAAGTCAACAGGAAGTACCCTATAGGCTTCGATGAATTAGTCTACGAGCATGAAAATATGTCACAAAAAAGGAAGTATCGATTGCATCGACGCAGAAGTTTTAGTTTATTACATCGTCAAGGGCCCGTACATCTCCGTACGTGACATAACTTCATACGTCTACCCGTTTCTGAGAACAATGGTTCTGAATAGCCAGACAGACTGACAACAAAGATCCGTTATTACCAATTGAGGTACGAAACGCTGAAAGCCCTATCTTGTACACACACACACACACACACACACACACACAGTGGCTCCATCAGACCTAGCTGTGTGTGTGTCGTGTGTGTCTGTGTGTGTGTGTGTGTGTGTGTGTTTGAATATGTGTGTACAAGATAGGGCTTTTAGCTAGTGAAGCAATGTGGTATTCAAACCAACTATCTGGCTGATCGCAGCCGACCAGAGTGGCCGAGCGGTTCTATGCGCTACAGTCTGGAACCGCGCGACCGCTACGGTCGCAGGTTCGAATCGTGCCTCGGGCATGGATGTGTGTGATGTCCTTAGGTTAGTTAGGTTTAAGTAGTTCTAAGTTCTAGGGGCCTTATGACCTCAGCAGTTGAGTCCCATAGAGCTCAGAGCCATTTTGGCTGATCGCTTTAAGGCTAAAAGTCCTTATTTTGTAATACAAGCTACGAAGACGAAGAATAGGTTACTCTGGCTACCCGTAGTGGAAGAAATGTTTACCGCCGGTGTTAGTTGCCACAGAAAGTAGCAGTGGTCGTGGGCTGTATAGAATTATTGTCTCCGCTTCAGCGGACGCTACCTTAACACTATTACTGTGATGCTATGATCAGATGTACCTGATTCAAATGTGATGGTTGTTGTTGTGGTCTTCAGTCCAGAGACTGGTTTAATGCAGCTCTCCGTGCTACTCTATCCTGTGCAAGCTTCTTCGTCCCCAAGTAGAATGTGATTTATTTAGGAATGAAGGAGACGGCCCACCGGAAGGCAGAAGCTCTGCGTCGTCGATAGGCACACAAACAAAAGGTACGGAGCCTGGCTAGCGTTAGGAACGCACTTCCTTTTTCTAGCCGTAGGAAAGACATGCACACAAACACACACACGCTCACTCACGCACACGCCTGTCTTCTTCCTACACTGTGACCGAGCGTGTTGGCACAGTGGTTAGCACACTAGACTGGCATTCGGGAGGACGACGGTTCAAATTCGTGATTTCCTTAAATCGCTTCAGGCAAAAACCGGGATGGTTCCTTTGAAAGAGCACGGTAGACTTCCTCCCCCATCCTTCCCTAATCCGATCGGACAGGTGACCTCGCTGTTTGGTCCCCTCAGCCGAATAAACCAACTAACAATCTACATTGTGCTCAGTCGAGTGCCAACTTTTTACTCTCAGCTCAGAAAAGAGTTGGCCGACAACTGAGCACAATGTAGGAAGACAGGGCTGTGCGTGGGAGTGAGTGTGTGTGATTGTGTGCCTACAGCAAGAAAAGGAAAGTGCATTCCGAAAGCTAGCAAGCTCCGTACCTTTTGTTCTTGTGCCCATCGACGACGTAGACCTTCTGCTTTTCGTTCAGTCTACTCCTTTATTCCTAAATAACTTAATTTTCAGACATAATTATCGGTGCATTATTACGTTAGAATTTGATTGCTTGGCTCAGAGTTGGCGAAGCCGACGAATGTGAAAGCAAAAAACTACTTTATGTGTCTTCGACTCAGTGGAAACGTCAATGTGTTGCATCTCCACCCAAGCGTCACGTCGCACAACCGACACAAACCCACATCAGAAACACCCTGCAGTGACTGATAGCTGTTGTTGTTGTGGTCTTCAGTCCTGAGACTGGTTTGATGCAGCTCTCCATGCTACTCTATCCCGTGCAAGCTTCTTCATCTCCCAGTACCTACTGCAACCTACACCCTTCTCAATCTGCTTAGTGTATTCATCTCTTGGTCTCCCTCTACGATTTTTACCCTCCACGCTGCCCTACAATACTAAATTGGTGATACCTCGATGTCTCAGAACATGACCTACCAACTGATCCCTTTTTCTAGTCAAGTTGTGCCACAAGCTCCTCTTCTCCCCAATTCTATTCAATACCTCCTCATTAGTTATGTGATCTACCCCTCTAATCTTCAGAATTCTTCTGTAGCACCACATTTCGAAAGCTTCTATTCTCTTCTTTCCCAAACTATTTATCGTCCATGTTTCACTTCCATACGTGGCTACATTCCTTACAAATACTTTCAGAAACGACTTCCTGACACTTAAATCAATAATCGATGTTAACAAATTTCTCTTCTTCAGAAACGCTTTCCTTGCCATTGCCAGTCTACATTTTATATCCTCACTACTTCGACCATCATCAGTTATTTTGCCCCCCCCCCCAAATAGCAAAACTCCCCTACTACTTTAAGTGTGTCATTTCCTAATCTAATTCCCTCAGCATCAGCCGAATTAATTCGACTACATTCCATTATCCTCGTTTTGCTGTTGTTGATGTTCATCTTGTATTCTCCTTTCAAGACACTGCCCATTCCGTTCAACTGCTCTTCCAAGTCCTTTGCTGTCTTTGACAGAACTACAATGTCGTCGGTGAACCTCAAAATTTTTATTTCTTCTCCATGAATTTTAATTTCTACCCCGAATTTTTCTTTTGTTTCCTTTAATGCTTGCTCAATATACAGATTGAATAGCATCGGGGAGAGGCAACATCCCTGTCTCACTCCCTCCCAAACCACTGCTTCCCTTTCATGCCCTCGACTCTTATAACTGCCATCTGGTTTCTGTACAAATAGTAAATACCTTTTCGCTCCCTGTATTTTTCCCCTGCCACCTTCAGAATTTGAAAGGGAGTATTCCAGTCAATATTGTCAAAAGCTTTCTCTAAGTCTACAAATGCTAGAAACGTATGTTTGCCTTTCCTTAATCTAAGATAAGTCGTAGGGTCAGTATTGCCTCACGTGTTCCACATTTCTACGGAATCCAAATTGATCTTCCGCGAGGTCGGCTTCTACCAGTTTTTCCATTCGTCTGTAAAGAATTCGTGTTAGTATTTTGCAGCCGTGACTTATTAAACTGATAGTTCGGTAATTTTCACATCTGTCAACACCTGCTTTCTTTGGGATTGGAATTATTATATTCTTCTTGAAGTCTGAGGGTATTTCACCTGTCTCGTACACCTTACTCACAAGATGGAAGAGTTCTCTCAGGGCTGGCTGTCCCAAGGCTATCGGTAGTTCTGATGGAATATTGTCTGCTCCCGGGGCCTTGTGGTAGTGGAAGAAAATTTTATTAGAAGTATTTGACGGACAGTGGGAAAATATGCGGTGGTGGTCGTTTTCTGATTATCATCATTGCGTATGTCCCTTCTAGTACTCATACCCTAAACATTTACGCTGTGTCTCATGGAATGAACAAATTTGAAGCTTTTTGTGGCACTAAGTGAATAGAGTAAGGGCGAGTAAATCATTGAAACCCTGAGGATATTCGACACGAGTTGACTGTTTTTCCTCTTTTTTTCACATCCAACATTGCAGACACAACACTGCACTCTAAACGCATTCAAAACAGTCACTCACATTAAAAGCATGTAGCTACGACGTAACACTCACAGAATTTGTGAGCCAGCGATCTAATACCAACATAATTTTACAGGGCCAACGTGGTTCAAATCGCTGGCTGGCTACCACAATTTAGAATTCATGTGTTCCCGTACTTTGCTTCAAGCTAATACCAGGATAGTTTCTCAAATAGGGGACCACCGCTAATTTCCTTCATCCTAGTCCAGTTTACCTAGTGTTCCATCGATAATGAATAAGCCGGCTTCCGTGGCCGAACGGTTCTAGGCGCTTCAGTCCGGAACCGCGCTGCTGCTACGGTACAGGTCCGAATCCTGCCTCGGGATGGATGTGTGTGATGCTCTTAAGTTAGTTAGGTTTAAGTAGTTCTAAGTCTAGGGGACTGTCTACCTCAGATGTTAAGTCCCATAGTGCTTAGAGCCATTTTTGTTAATGAGTATGACTTCGATGGACGTAAACTTAATGTTTGTTTACCATTTTGTAAGTTCTTCGTATAGCAGCAGTCGCGCATCTGACTAGGAGAAAGAAGTTAAATAAGCAGAAACCACTATGTTAATGCAGCCGAAGACTCTTACCAATAAACAGAGAAACAGAGAAAATTGTGGAAAGTCCATTACCGGAAAAAAATTTGGAGCACTTTTACGGGTTTGCATTGTGGATTGCTTATTCACTGCAGAAAACGATGGTTTCCATAACAGCCGTGAGTTATGCACTTGTAAACCCCTCTCAACGTTTCTTGCGTAGCAGCTACAAATTGTGAAACTTGTGTAGTTTCAAGAAGGCAGTTTCTTGCTCAGGCTGGAACGTTGTGGCAAGGTCTTCTGGGACAAAACTGCTGAGGCCATCGGTCCCTAAGCTTACGCACTACTTAATCTAACTTAAATTAATTTACGCTAAGGACAACATACACACCCATGCCCGAGGGAGGACTCGAACCTCCGACGGGGGGAGCCGTGAGGACCATGACAAGATGCCCAAGACCGCGCGGCTACCCCGCGCTGCTTTCTTGCTCAGGTCTGTCTGGCACATCTTCAACAGAGATGACCATGTAATTCGCAGTGACAGGAATCGCTTTGTGGAACACCATGCCGATCTAGATAGACCACAGGAAGTTGGCGCCAACTAAAATAATTAGTTCCTACAAACCAAGTCACTTTTCACTGACAGGCGTATCCGAGGCTGCCACCGCTTACACTTAATTGTAGCCGCGAACAAGGCACGATAATATCTTGACGTCTCCGGTACCATAAATACGGCCTCCTGGGCAGGTGAGCGATGTCACAGTAACTTACTGCCAAAGGTGGACCTCAGTGCAAAAGGGATTATCTGTAGAAAGTATACGGGTAAAACCAGATAAAACTTGATTGTAATCTTTGTCTTTTCTATTGTTTCCGACAAAAGGGCACCTCCATGCTTGAAATACGAGCGAACGACAACATTCACATCCATAAATTAGGCAAGTCTGTGCTACTAAAAACAGAGTGCCAGATTCAGACACTGTCGAAGTAGAATGTTAAGCTCCTGAAGATGAGCCTGATGGTATTCTTCATATTTTACGAATATGTGTAACCTTTATGGATAAAACTGAAAAAAGCAATTACTCTGAGAAAGATAAATAAATCGAAACAAAATACGAGTGTGTTGATAGCACAGCAGCGCTGCAAAAACCTGCACATTCAAAACATACAATCTGTTCATGCCAGACCATTACACGTTAAGATGTAAGAGAGTAATTTTGTTGCTGACAAAATCTGGCCTTCGGTTGCAAAGACAGTCAAACGAACTTAACGCTTTTGTAGGATCTCATCGTTTTGCCGCCGCTGTTGTGTAATTTTCTTCGCTCGGCTGGGAAGTGTGCACAGATTAGATCTTTGTGCCGGAACTGGACTCGAACCTAAGAGATTTGCTCAATGGAAGCGACTGCATTACCGACTGAGCTGTCCATGCACACGTCAGGACCCGCCCTCTCAGCTGTAGTTCCGTCATTACCTCATCTCGTACCTTCCAAACTTCACAGACGTTCTCCGATTACCTTGTGGGACTAACAAAAAATGGTTCAAATGGCTCTGAGCACTATGGGACTCAACTGCTGTGGTCATAAGTCCCCTAGACCTTAGAACTACTTAAACCTAACTAACCTAAGGACATCAGACATATCCATGCCCGAGGCAGGATTCGAACCTGCGACCGTAGCGGTCGCGCGGTTCCAGACTGTAGCGCCTACAACCGCTCGGCCACTCCGTCCGGCGTGGGACTAGCACTCTCGGAAGAATGGATGTTCAGGGAAATGGCTTAACAACAGCCTGGGGGATCGTTTTCTGAGTGAATTTTCACTTTAAAGCCGAATGTGTGCTGATTTTGAACTGTGTCACGGACCGGAAGTTCAACATAGGTATGCTGCGAGTTTGTTGTCTTGTTGATATAATATTTTGGCAATGTAGCTATCAGTCCCCCCCACCCCCATGAACCATGGACCTTCCCGTTGGTGGGGAGGCGTGCCGTACCGTCGGTGCAACCACTACGGAGGGGTATCTGTTGAGAGGCCAGACAAACGCGCGGTTCCTGAAGAGGGGCAGCAGCCTTTTCAGTAGTTGCAGGGGCAACAGTCTGGATGATTGACTGATCTGGCCTTGTAACATTAACCAAAATGGCCTTGCTGTTCTGGTACTGCGAACGGCTGAAAGCAAGGGGAAACTACAGCCGTAGTTTTTCCCGAGGGCATGTAGCTTTACTGTATGATTAAATGATGACGGCGTCCTCTTGGGTAAAATATTCCGGAGGTAAAATAGTCCCCCATTCGGATCTCCGGGCGGGGACTACTCAAGAGGACGTTGTTATCAGGAGAAAGAAAGCTGGCGTTCTACGGACCGGAGCGTGGAATGTCAGATCCCTTAATCGTGCAGGTAGGTTAGAAAATTTAAAAAGGGAAATGGATAGGTTAAAGTTAGATACAGTGGGAATTAGTGAAGTTTAGTGGCAGGAGGAACAAGACATCTGGTCAGGTGAATACAGGGTTATAAATACAAAATCAAATAGGGGTAATGCAGGAGTTGGTTTAATAATGAATAAAAAAATAGGTGTACGGATAACCTACTACAAACAGCATAGTGAACCCATTATTGCGGCCAAGCCCACATCTACTACAGTAGTACAAGTTTGTATGTCAACTAGCTCTGCAGATGACGAAGAAATTGATGAAATGTATGAGATAAAAGAAATTATTCAGGTAGTGAAGGGAGACGAAAATTTAATAGTCATGGGTGACTGGAATTCGAGTGTAGGAAAAGGGAGAGAAGGAAACATAGTGGGTGAATATGGATTGGGGGAGAGAAATGAAAGAGGAAGCCGCCTGGTAGAATTCTGCGCAGAGCATAACTTAATCATAGCTAATACTTGGTTTAAAAATCATAAAAGAAGGTTGTATACATGGAAGAACCCTGGAGATTCTAAAAGGTATCAGATAGATTATATAATGGTAAATTAGAGATTTAGGAACCAGGTTTTAAATTGTAAGACATTTCCAGGGGCAGATGTGGACTCTGACCACAATCTATTGGTTATGAACTGTAGATTAAAATTGAAGTAACTGCAAAAAGGTGGGAATTTAAGGAGATGGGACCTGGATAAACTGAAAGAACCAGAGATTGTACAGAGTTTCAGGGAGAGCATAAGGGAACAATTGACAAGAATGGGGGAAAGAAATACAGTACAAGAACAATGGGTAGCTTTGAGGGATGAAACAGTGAAGGCAGCAGAGGATGAAATAGGTAAAAAGACGAGGACTAGTAGAAACCCTTGGGTAACAGAAGAAATATTGAATTTAATTGATGAAAGGAGAAAATATAAAAATGCAGTAAATGAAGCAGGCAAAAAGGAATACAAACGTCTGAAAAATGATATCGACAGGAAGTGCAAAATGGCTAAGCAGGGATGGCTAGAGGACAATGTAAGGATGTAGAGGCTTATCTCACAAGGGGTAGGATAGATACTGCCTACAGGAAAATTAAAGAGACCTTTGGAGAAAAGAAAACCACTTGTATGAATATCAAGAGCTTAGATGGAAACCCAGTTCTAAGCACAGAAGGGAAAGCAGAAAGGTGGAAGGAGTATATAGAGGGTCTATACAAGGGCGATGTACTTAAGGACAATATTATGGAAATGGAAGAGGATGTAGATGAAGATGAAATGGGAGATATGATATTGCGTGAAGAGTTTGACAGAGCAGTGAAAGACCTGAGTCGAAACAAGGCCCCCGGAGTAGACAACATTCCATTAGAACTACTGACAACCTTGGGAGAGCCAGTCCTGACAAAACTCTACCATCTGGTGAGCAAGATGTATGAGACAGACAAAATACCCTCAGACTTCAAGAAGAATATAATAATTCCAATCCCAAAGAAAGCAGGTGTTGACAGATGTGAAAATTACCGAACTATCAGTTTAATAAGTCACAGCTGCAAAATACTAACGCGAATTCTTTACAGACGAATGGAAAAACTGGTAGAAGCCGGCCTCGGGGAAGATCAGTTTGGATTCCGTAGAAATGTTGGGAACACGTGAGCCAATACTGACCCTACGACTTATCTTAGATTATGGAAAGGCAAACCTACGTTTCTGGCACTTGTAGACTTAGAGAAAGCTTTTGACAATGCTGATTGGAATACTCTCTTTCAAATTCTGAAGGTGGCAGGGGTAAAATGCAGGGAGCGAAAGGCTATTTACAATTTGTACAGAAAGCAGATTGCAGTTATAAGAGCCGAGGGACATGAAAGGGAAGCAGTGGTTGGGAAGGGAATGAGACTGCGTTGTAGCCTCCCCCCGATGTTATTCAATCTGTATATTGAGCAAGCAATAAAGGAAACAAAAGAAAAGTTTGGAGTAGGTATTAAAATCCATGGAGAAGAAATAAAAACTTTGAGGTTCGCCGATGACATTGTAATTCTGTCAAAGACAGCAAAGGACTTGGAAGAGCAGTTGAATGGAATGGACGGTGTCTTGAAAGGAGGATATAAGATGAACATCAACAAAAGCAAAACGAGGATAATGGAATGTAGTCGAATTAAGTCGGGTGATGCTGAGGGAATTAGATTAGGAAATGACACACTTAAAATAGTAAAGGAGTTTTGCTATTTGGGGAGCAAAATAACTGATGATTGTCGAAGTAGAGAGGATATAAAATGTAGACTGGCAATGGCAAGGAAAGCGTTTCTGAAGAAGAGCAATTTGTTAACATCGATTATTGATTTAAGTGTCAGGAAGTCGTTACTCAAAGTGTTTTTATGGAGTGTAGCCATGTATGGAAGTGAAACGTGGACGATAAATAGCTTAGACAAGAAGAGAATAGAAGCTTTCGAAATGTGGTGCTACAGAAGAATGCTGAAGATTAGATGGGTAGATCACATAACTAATGAGGAGGTATTGAATAGAATTGGGGAGAAGAGGAGCTTGTGGCACAACTTGACTAGAAAAAGGGATCAGTTGGTAGGTCATGTTCTGAGACATCGAGGTATCACCAATTTAGTATTGTAGGGCAGCGTGGAGGGTAAAAATCGTAGAGGGAGACCAAGAGATGAATACACTAAACAGATTCAGAAGGATGTAGGTTGCAGTAGATACTGGGAGATGAAGAAGCTTGCACAGGATAGAGTAGCATGGAGAGCTGCATCAAACCAGTCTCAGGACTGAAGACCACAACAACAACAGCTATCAGTCACTGCAGGGTGTTTCTGATGTGGGTTTGTGTCGGTTGTGCGACGTGACGCTTGGGTGGAGATGCAACACATTGACGTTTCCACTGAGTCGAAGACACATAAAGTAGTTTTTTGCTTTCACATTCGCCGGCTTCGCCAACTCTGAGCCAAGCAATCGAATTCTAACGTAATAATGCACCGATAATTATGTCTGAAAATTAAGTTATTTAGGAATAAAGGAGTAGACTGAACGAAAAGCAGAAGGTCTACGTCGTCGATGGGCACAAGAACAAAAGGTACGGAGCTTGCTAGCTTTCGGAATGCACTTTCCTTTTCTTGCTGTAGGCACACAATCACACACACTCACTCCCACGCACAGCCCTGTCTTCCTACATTGTGCTCAGTTGTCGGCCAACTCTTTTCTGAGCTGAGAGTAAAAAGTTGGCACTCGACTGAGCACAATGTAGATTGTTAGTTGGTTTATTCGGCTGAGGGGACCAAACAGCGAGGTCACCTGTCCGTTCGGATTAGGGAAGGATGGGGGAGGAAGTCTACCGTGCTCTTTCAAAGGAACCATCCCGGTTTTTGCCTGAAGCGATTTAAGGAAATCACGAATTTGAACCGTCGTCCTCCCGAATGCCAGTCTAGTGTGCTAACCACTGTGCCAACACGCTCGGTCACAGTGTAGGAAGAAGACAGGCGTGTGCGTGAGTGAGCGTGTGTGTGTTTGTGTGCATGTCTTTCCTACGGCTAGAAAAAGGAAGTGCGTTCCTAACGCTAGCCAGGCTCCGTACCTTTTGTTTGTGTGCCTATCGACGACGCAGAGCTTCTGCCTTCCGGTGGGCCGTCTCCTTCATTCCTAAATAAATCACATTCTATCGTAACTCTGATCTCGTCTGAAGATGGGTAAACCGGTCTGTCACTGGTAAAGGCGAAATAATTATCACAAAAAATTGAATGATCCTAATTTCCTCAATCTTTCAATGTATATTAAAAGTAATTTGTAGTAACATCTATCGTAGATTAAAACACGGTTTGCTACACTACTGAACAGGAAACGAGTTCCAAGTATGCCACATGTGAAAAGGCGTTTAGGCCAGCAACAGTCCTCGGACCGGCGGAAGTGCCACACCACACATGTTCCAAACTCTCTGACATACTAAAGCGACAGCTCTTCGCATTACACCTCACAATTACCCCTCCCTTCACCTTCTCGCGGTGCCGGCTTCTACATTCCGAGTTCCATCCGCTCCCGAGCGCTCTTCGCCCTCCCGAGGCGTTCTGCAAGCAGTCCGCCGGCCGAAGTGGCCTGCGGTTAAAGGCGCTGCAGTCTGGAACCGCAAGACCGCTACGGTCGCAGGTTCGAATCCTGCCTCGGGCATGGATGTTTGTGACGTCCTTAGGTTAGTTAGGTTTAACTAGTTCTAAGTTCTAGCGGACTAATGACCTCAGCAGTTGAGTCCCATAGTGCTCAGAGCCATTATTTTTGCAAGCAGTCCGCTGCCGTCGACGGTCACTGGCGGTCATCTGTTGTGTCAGGGGCCGTCCTCCCTGCTGCCCAGATTCAAAGTCGCGGCCCTCTATTATTGATTTTATAGCAGAATCGCATGCCTTGCTCAGGCTACAGCTGACGTCTCTGTTGATAAGATTTGTTTCTGAATGTTAGTCACCCCTCTAATAACACTGTCTCAGAACTTCGGCGTTTGTACAAGGATTTTTCTTGAGCCGTAACTGGTAGTGTGATTACATTCCACACAGTTTTAGCTAACAGCTGAAATGCTTAGTTGTACGAGACGAGTGTGGTCTTCATTGTCCCAGCATCGGACCTCCACTGTTCCAGTTGTTTGGCCGAAATGCGACATACTGCACTGACACGGAATACTGTAAATTTCTTGCTTACTTAAGCGTAAATCATCTTTACGGAGTGGGTTGACTGTCCTGTTCAGTGGACGTGCCACACGCACCACGTGCCATAAATCTGAAAATTCCTCCTCAATTTTTAAGAGACCACTCACCGACTTTGGCATTTTCTGCTTGTCCTCCCATTCTCTTACGGGTGATTCCACGCTGCAGCGCTCTCTCTCTTACGAGTGAAGAACTCATTTATGTGAAAGAACTCTCACAGGTGTTTGAATGTAGAATTAAGCTATCTGCGGCTGATAAGCTGTGTACTCTGTGGATCGAGATCTCCTCAGGGCAGCGTTGTTCTGAGCTGTGTGTTAGCAGCTATTTATTTGATGGTGTAGGTCAGCAAGTTTAGGCTTGCTCTTGCCAAGTGAACCATCTTACCTCTACAAGGACATCTGAGTCAGTGGCACCTACATTGCCTTCTACAGTTCCACCGAAAACTCGATACTGTGATAGATTGAGTTGACGTGTTACAGGAAGCAATTATGCTTCTCCATATCACCTGACCATAAGACAGCTGCGTCGACTACATGTCGGAGGAAACAGGTATATTTATTTTTTATGGATGTCCATCTTATTGCAGCCAACGATATGTATGAGAAAAAGTACCACCCACGACTAGTTTCGGCGACACATTACGGCCATCCTCAGGCCCCACCAATGCCAAAACAGTATTTGATTTCCTTGACACATTTACTGTCAGATCCTTCAGATCCTTGTTACAAGCCGGTGTCGAGTATAGACTCCTGATGAAAGCTAGCTCACGTCTGCTAGTATCGCGGATCCCACAACAAACGCGACAAGGAAATTAAATACTCTTTTGGCAGTGTTGAGGCCTGAAGTTGGCGGTAATGAGCCGTAGAAACTAGTTGTGGGATAGAATAAAGATATTCACAAGATACAGTCGTGGTGGTACTTTTTCTCATACAGGTAGATTTATATGTGGATGACAGCAAGGCTGCTTCTTCCAAATGTTATTTAACAAGTTCGCCGTCCGGGACCGCGCTGCTGCTATGGTCGCTGGTTCGAATCCTGTCTCGGGCATGGATGTGTGTGATGTCCTTAGGTTAGTTAGGTTTAAGTAGTTCTAAGTCTAGGGGACTGATGACCTCAGATGTTAAGTCCCATAGTGCTTAGAGCCATCTGAACCATTTTGAACAAGTTCGCCACCACCGGAGAAAATGGGCTAACTTCGGAAAAACCGTCAATTTGTTCATAATACAGTCTTATACATAGGAAGCATTCCATCGACAGGCATAAGAATAATTAGAGTCATAGAATGCCTGCCAGAGAGCATTAGTTTTGTTTAGTTGTCGGGAATCGTAGAGTACATAAAAAGCGTGAACAACGTCATATGTTGGGTGATCACTGTCAAGGACACGGAGATACCGAGTACGGGTGCGAGAGAGCGTTATCAGTATCTAACAAAGTTTGGGAGGGACGTCATTGTGGGTCCTAATTTGGTCAGCGGGTAGAATCGTTCACATCCGAGATCTGTGGGACCTGACAGTGACCCAGTTCTGAACTGCATTGGAATGTGAGGACAGGCGCACTGGTCGTCTAGGTTCGGGTCGGTGACGACTGACCACGTCGAAGGAGGATAGCCGTATTGCACACCAAGCTCGTCGTAACCCTTTCCACATCAGCGTCTGTCATGCTAGAACAAGTAATAGATCCCCTGCAAACATCTGTGTCATGCTGCACCCTTGGTCGAAGGCTAGCGGCACCTGGACTGGAAAGGTATCGTCCCACTTGTAGGCTGCCACTAACCCCATAATACCAACAGATGTGTTTGGATTGGTGCTGTGACCGGGAAGCATAGAATGCTGACGAATGGTGTCGCATTATGTTCGTTGATTAATCGAGATTCTGCACTACCCCAGATAGCTATTATTGGTGAGAATTGTGGCAACCTGCGGACAGGTTCAATTCTTCCAAAGGCCCAGGGATATTAATGCTGGCGTCACGGTGTGGGGAGATGGAGATATCAGGTATGGTTTCAGCTCACTGCTGGTAGTGATTGAGGGACTTCCGACTGCATGGACATCCTGCGTTCTCATGTGTTACCTTTCATGTCACATTTTACAACAGGACAGTACTCGTCCGTGCATGACACTACTGTCTAGGAAGAGTCTTCTTAATACTGAGGAACTCCTCTGGCAAGCAAGATCCTCAGATCGTTGTCCGATAGAGAGTGTGTGGGACCAGTTTGGACCTCAACTCCGCCCCAGAGCCAGTGTGCAGGATATCAAGATCAGTTGTTGTGGGCCAGGATGTCTCAAGACAGCACGCAACGGATTTAAGACAATGTTTACAATAGAATCGGTGCATGTCCAGACCAGAGGGGGAGCAACGTTTTACTAAAAAGTGGGCTCATACTGTCAAGTTCTTAGTAATTTGACTCGTTTTTGTGATCAGTGGAATAGCATCACATACATACCTCTCTTTCATTTCGTTTCCTCTTCCCCTTCTGGGTACTTCACTCTTTTTGTCTGGCAGTGTGTGATCTAGTATGTTTTCGGCAAATTAGAGTTTCGCAAATCAAGTTTCCAGTATATTTGAAATAGACAGTTCGCGACTGACGGTCACTGAACGAGCAATGAAGAGATGCATTTTGGGTATCATTAGGACGGTCTGGTGAAGCAAACAGACGGATAAAAGAAAGAGCAGAGTGGAAGCCATAATTACGAAGCAGTTGTCTCTCAATCAGGAAGGTGTGAGGTAATCCATATGAGTACAAAAAGAATGCGAGGTGCTGGGGCTAGCAGTGTATTTAATACTAAATTCTTCTAGAATCTTCATATGAAAATGATGCTCTAAGCCCCCCCTTTTCTAACTCCGACTTTTGCTGTTGCACATGGATTAAGAAGAAACGCGAACTGACTGTAATCGACTTCAAGTGGGGTAGAAAAGAGTTTGACACCTGCAATAATTTAATTTGATATAAATTAATTTGCTAAAGGAAAGTTTCATTAACGTAGTGAGAAATGAAAGGGTTGCTCTACCGATCTACAGAATGAAATTTCTGTCCAAAATAACAATTTGATTTATTATGACTAAACTCAAAATAATAAACAAAAAACATGAAACACTTACAATATGTCAAACTGGATACTCAAATAAATGCTGTGAAGGTGAAGTTGTCCATAAACTAGCTTGTGACATTTATGACCAAGTGGTATGTGGAGCTAATTCCTTGCAACTCAAATCTTAAGAGAAACACCCAGCCAATCCAACATTAATTGCTGCTACAGACAATGAACACCAAAGACAGAACCACGCTAGAAAAGACGGGGGCAGGCGCAGTCTGCTAAGCTCTGATTATCGCATAGCAAAATTCCCTAATCTGCAGGTGCTGCGAACGTACATTACCAAGCTGTCTTCTTAACTGCAAGGACACGATCTGGTAAACCGGAGGCGATGGCCGATTGCTTCGACGTCTCGTCGTGGTGATGATAATGTCGCGAGTATAGCCCGAAACAAATTATCCTGGTCTGGTTGCTCCAGACTAAAGACTTCCTAGCACCACTAATGCGCCTCTGATACAGTCAACTTTATCCAAAACTGCTCAAGATGGACAACAGAGGCCGCTTTTACGCAGAACGCTCAATTGCCAACTGTACTCGGAAAGTTACGTTGAAGTCGAAACTTCAGCTACTTCGTCAAACAGTTACAGTTCAGTTACAGTTAAATGAAAGTATATTAGACAGCCAACGGAAGGCAGGCTGTCCAGAGCAGCGAGATCTCAGTCTTGTAACCTACTCCGACAGAAAGGCGAGAACAGACTCTATCAAGAGCACCCATACAAGCCAAACACAGAACATTCCCGTTCCCATGACAGTGGCCGTGGTTAAACGTGCCAATCAGCAACACGAAAACCGGCGGAAAATTCCACTTGGCGCCAATTTTGGCGCCGACTTTTCTACGTCACGGAGCAAGCCAATCACAGTTATGATTTTGCAGAAAAAGCCGGAATTTTCCCGCCAAGAATTCCTGGGAACACAAGTCATTCCCACGTCTCACTGGTAGCCCGTCAGAAAGTGTTTTCACTAAGTTTCTGCGAAGTAACGGAATCTCTAACCCCAGCCGCTTCTTAAGGCCCCTGTGGGCGTGTCGCCCTCGCTTTTATGACAATGTCGGCGTCTGGACAGCATCCACTCGACTCCCTCACACCCGTCAGCATAACCCTTTCAAGATCAGCAGAACCCACCTGTCACCGGACCACCCGGGTGACGAGAGACGCTGCGTGGGGAGTCCGCTTGTGAGGGAATAGCAACTCTTCACCGCATGCAATTAGAGGGGAAAATATTCACATCTTCTGTGTTCTCAATACTAGCCTTGTAATGACACTACTCGGCTATACTTCCCCAAATTGAATTACTCAGAGCAGGATATAAATATGAGAGGGAGCAAGTCACTGTGTGCATCGTAAAGGCATGCCAGCTCTCGAGAAGTCTGTTAAATTTCAACTGCACGATAAATCTCACAAATTTAAAGGCTGTCGATCGAATAAATACTTAGGAATTACAACCATGAACAACTTCAGCTGGAACGATCACACAGATAATAGTGTGGGAAGGCAAACTAAAGACTACGCTTTATTGGCAGAACACTTAGAAGATACAACAGGTCTACTGTAGAGATTGCGTGCAATACGTTTGTTCGTTCTCAACTAGAATATTGCTGTGCTGTATGGGATCCTTATCAGATAGCACGGACAAAGGACATCGAAAAATTCAAAGAAGGGCAGCACATTTCTTATTATTTCGAAATATGGCAGAGATTGGCACGAATATGATAAGAGAGTCAGGATCGCATTCATTAAAGGCGTTTTTTGCTGCAGCGAGATCTTTTCATGAAGTTTGAATCACCAACTTTCTCGTCTGAATTTGAAAGTATTGTATTGTCACCGACCTACGTAGGGAGAAACGATCATCATAATAAGAGAAATCAGAGCTCGTACAGAATGATTTAAGTGTCCATTTCCCCCCAAGCGCTGTTAGAGAGTGCAACAGTAGGAGAAAGAGTCTGGAGATGGTCCCGAGAACCCTCCGCCAGCCAATTAAGTATGAAATTGAGTGCATTCATGTAGAGATAGATGAATGGAAATGAAATGGACATGTAGCCAGGCAAAACGTATGACAAATGGACCAATGAAGTTACTAGCAGGAATTCAAGAGATAAGAAAACACCAAGATAACGGCGTAATGGGGGCTGAACAGATGGAGCAAGAAAACGCGAAACAGCAACTTGTGTGCGTTTAGATGTGATCGGTACCGCATATAAAACTCAGGAGGGGGCTTCTAGCTAGTTGTGGATGCTGGATTCTTGACGCTGCTGCTCCTGATGATGATGATGGTGATGTCAGGAGTTATTTTCGATGAATTTTTAATTTTAATTCGTCAATTATGAAATGGATGTCAACATCATCGATCACGGGTTAGGTCTTAGATCTGATCTGCACAACGTAGTCTCGCTGTTCTCGCTTTTTGATTCCCCTGAAGACTGTAATTCAATGGCTGTAACTGTAATCTGTCATGTTTCATTCCTCTGCAACGTTCCAAATGGTTCAAATGGCTCTGAGCACTACGGGGCTTAACATCTGATGTGATCAGTCCCCTAGAACTTAGAACTACTTAAACCTAACTAACCTAAGGACATCACACACATCCATGCCCGAGGCAGGATTCGAACCTGCGAACGTAGCAGTCGCGCGGTCCCGGACTGAAGCGCATAGAACCGCTCGGCCACCGCGGCCGACTGCAACGTTCCAACTCATTTTCTCTCTATTTAGTTATTACATGTTCAGCCACGACGACATGAAGCTGTCTTAGATGTTGCAGTTTCTCTGTCAGTCAGATGTTATTACACCTTTTATTGTGCTAGGTAACTCATTTGAGATTTTTGAATACATTCTCCATATCTCACGTTCATACGGAATTCGTTTTGTATAATTTGAAGATAAGAGATGTGAGAAATCATCCAAGTGTGTAACATTATTTCTTTTCATAAGGTTCAAACTAATGAATTGATCCTGAGACAGCTCGGCATCAGAACAACATTATAAATTCTTGTCGCCCAGAATCAATTGAAACATTTTCGTCACGTTGCCAAAAGGCAAGGGGCAATGGAGAAATCAGTCATAGAGGAGAAATTCGACCGCTGAAGACCTAGAGGACCTGCACCATTGTGGTGGACAGACGAGGTTAAGAGCCCGAGGGGCTGGGGTAGCAGTAAGAAGTGACCGTGCCCAAGACAGAGTTTCGTGGAGGCAGGTCATCAAGAGGCCCTACCAAGTGATGTCACCACACCCTTGCGTATTGTTGGACTAAAGAAAAAGTAAGCATCGGTATTTTATTGGAATATTTATCACTTGGATAGTAACACTCGCAAACACATCTGTGTCATCTTCAGATAAGAACAAGTTGCAGTCACCAAAATGAAACTGATATTCCGTGAATCACCAGTGCAATAATTATCAAACTTTATGGAGCTGTTTGTCACATAATGGCTCTTACATGAACAAATTTCCATTGCATTAGGAGCTGATATCCATGATCAGCATGACTGTAAGTTGTGACCTCCTCGGCCATGAATACATCCATGTATTATATGTGGTGTGGGAGCTTACAGATGTCATCTTGAGGAATTTCTTTCTTTGTTTGAACGTGTACTGTGCCAGTTCATGAAGACTGCTGGCTGAATGGTGGTATGAAAGTGTATGTCTTTCGAAAACATGTTCTACCGGTTACAAATCAGAGTACTGGCACACCAATCAAGAACCTGTATATTCCGCAAGGCGTTTGTGAACTGTGGAGGCTTAGTCCACAACTCCTCATACTACGATTCCAGTTGACTCTGACTCTACATTGCGAAAGTTTCTATCGTGTTTGGTATGGTGTCAGCAGAAAATAAATAGAGACCTCTACCAACCTTCCAGGAACCTGTCGTCATCAGTCTAATCGTCAGACACTGTACATGGTAACAGGTAATAATGATAAAAATTTTGCTCTATTCTACTTCCATAATTTTAACTTAGCCTCAGGCAGTGGCGTGAACAGTTACTTAAACCACTCCACAGGCTCCCACGCTGTTACACTGAGCTAGGGACGCCACCAATGTATTGCTGAGTGAGAGACGCCAACTTTCTGTCACGAACCCGCAAATGGAAGGCCCGGGTGCCTTCCCGTGAGGTACGCAAGAGATTCGGCGAGGCAGCGGCCGCAACAGCGGATCGCTCTCTTGCGTGCCAGCTTCCTTACCCTCTGGACGTGTCCACCAATCCGTCCCACTGAGAACAAAATGCTCTTTCCGTACCATCTGCGGTTCACTCAGCGGCCGCAGCCAGTTTTCATGAACGGTGCATCCCTTAGAGGTAGTTCTTGGGAATAAAACTCTTTTTTCACCCGAATCCTGGAATTTCTCATTTTACGTGTAGGGGAAACACCCTGGTGCTGATCTGATACCATTCGGACATGTAGAAGACATTTTACAATCTTACGACCTTCTTGTGGAGTACCTGTCCTTACATTTCTGGGAACATTGCTGCTCTTAGTCCATCCCATCGTAACTTGCACTTCAGTCAGCTGTCTGTGTGACATGTCAGCTTGGTGCTCCTATGTTTCTAGTGACAATCATTAAACCTTTCTCAGAGTGCGAAAGATGGTGATAAGCTGCTCGTGCTCGTTCTCTGAGAATGCTGTGTTGGATTCCCTACTCGAAAACCCCCAGTAATGTTCGACACACACACCGTGTCTGACATTAATTTCAGTTTGTTTCCATGGATACTTTTCTAAACTGAAAATAAGTTCGTGAAGGATGAAATTTTTTTCATCATATCGGAGATGCATAGATATACTGTAGTGACAGTTTGATAGCAGTCGGTCAAGGTGCTGGTGACGTAAAGCTTACCATTTTCGTCAGCGTAGAATCGTCTATCATGTTTGACGTCAGTTCATTGACGTATTATATCATATACAGAAGTGGTCCAAACACATAACCCTGCGGCACTCCACGCTCTGAAGTGCCCGCATCCAGAAACCAGCTCCGCGGGCGCCGTGTCACACCCGCTAACAACCTCCTGCTAGCAGTAAGCGATCGCGCCTCGACTCCCCGCAGACGGCCGGCGAGACCGCCTCTTCTCCCCATTCGGATTCTGCGGGCAGTTGCGCCGTCCCCCGCGGTTCTGCCGCCCGCCAGCCGTAAATCCACGAATGCGGCGCGCGCGGCACCGCTGCGGCGTCTCCTCGGCCGCCTCACCGGGCTCTCGTCGCGCGTCACCGGCGGCCGCGGCTCTGGAACACAGAGAGAGCCCAGTGTTCCGTGGGACTGGCCGGCTGGCGCAGATGTCGGTTGCAGATCGCGGCGCAGACCCCCGCGGCGGGCGCCGCCAGTGGCCGCGTTTACATTATTATTTGGCTCTTTTCCCGCGGCGCCGCCCGCTGGCAGCTGTCAACGGCGACGTCACGGCGTGTGGTCCGACTGCACACGCGGCCCGGCCGCGGCCCGCGACGCGTAACGAGGCGTCCCGCGGTCCGGCGCCGCAGCTGGCCGCCAGCGCCGCCTTTCTCTGGACGCCGTGGCGTTTGATGGCGCTCGCGGGGGGCCGCATTGAGGCGGCGGTGCCGGCGCCCCCCAGGGCCCGGCTCTCGGTCCTGCGCTAATTGGCCGCGGGCTGCGCCGGGTGGGCCGCGGCGCCCACCGCCGCGCAGACTACTTGTCGCGCGATTAGCGCTCCCTGCTCCAGTAGGTGCGGCGCGGCTCTCCAGTGTGCGGTCGAGAGGCGAGGCTGTCGCTCCTGTTTACGCCCGCCTGGATGGTCTTCCCACTTGCAGCTGTCACACATATCGTTTGTCACTGCTACATACAATATTACACGGATCGATTACTGTGTAGTTTGTAGGGGACGAAGGCAGGTCAGTGTTCACACTCTCATCCGTTGCAAGATCGCAAGCGAGAGATCATTAGTTCACATGGAGAAATTTGGTGAAGAAAACCAAACATGGAATTCGTGAAAGGACGATCTCCACATTCGCCTGAAAAATTGAAGAAAATCGTGGAAAAACTAAATCTGAATGGCTGCTCCATCAAACGATGAACCGCATGTTTTAATAACTCTACAGCCTTGCACCATTATACACTACTGACCATTAAAATTGCTACACCACGAAGATGGCGTGCTACAGACGCGAAATTTAACCGACAGGAAGAAGACGCTGTGATATGCAAATGATTAGCTTTTCAGAGCATTCACACAAGGTTGGCGTCGGTGGCGACACCTACAACGTGCTGAC